>NC_139565.1:8526480-8740681 GCF_965112155.1 Podarcis liolepis
GGGATCATTTGCAACCGGTTGGCACCATTTTTGAGTGAATTGCCAAAAGTCAGATTTTTGCTGAAATTGTGACCCCGGGGCTTAGGGATTTTTTCAAATAATTATTTTCCGCCGGTTAAGTTGTTGAGGGCTTATTTCTTGTCCTGTGATAAAAAGCCTTCTGTTTCCATCGCCAAAGCTTTCAGGGGAGCATTTGCAACGTGCTGGCACCATTTTTGAGTGAATTGCCAAAAGTCAGATTTTTGCTGAAATAGCGACCCTGGGGCTTAGGGATTTTTTCAAAAAAATATTTTCCGCAGGTTAGATTTTCGAGGGCTTATTTCTTGTCCTGTGATAAAAAGCCTTCTGTTTCCATCGCCAAAGCTTTTAGGGGAGCCTTTGCAACCTGCTAGCACCATATTTGAGTGAATTGCCAAAAGTCAGATTTTTGCTGAAATTGTGACGCCGGGGCTTAGGGATTTTTTAAAAAAAATATTTTCCGCCGGTTAAGTTGTTGAGGGCTGATTTCTTGTCCTGTGATAAAAAGCCTTCTGTTTCGACTGCCAAACCCTTCAGGGGAGCCTTTGCAACCTGCTAGCCCCATTTTTGAGTGAATTGCCAAAAGTCAGATTTTTGCTGAAATTGTGACCCCGGGACTTAGGGATTTTTTTAAAAAAATATTTTCCGCCGGTTAAGTTGTTGAGGGCTGATTTCTTGTCCTGTGATAAAAAGCCTTCTGTTTCGACTGCCAAACCCTTCAGGGGAGCCTTTGCAACCTGCTAGCCCCATTTTTGAGTGAATTGCCAAAAGTCAGATTTTTGCTGAAATTGTGACCCCGGGACTTAGGGATTTTTTCAAAAAAATATTTTCCGCAGGTTAGGTTTTCGAGGGCTGATTTCTTGCCCTGTGATAAAAAGCCTTCTGTTTCCATCGCGAAAGCTTTCAGGGGAGGATTTGCAACCGGTCGGCACCGTTTTGGAACGAATTGCCAAAAGTCAGATTTTTGCTGAAATTGTGACCCCGGGGCTTAGGGATTTTTTTAAAAAAATATTTTCCGCCGGTTAAGTTGTTGAGGGCTGATTTCTTGTCCTGTGATAAAAAGCCTTCTGTTTCCATCGCCAAACCTTTCAGGGGAGCATTTGCAACGTGCTGGCACCATTTTTGAGTGAATTGCCAAAAGTCAGATTTTTGCTGAAATAGTGACCCCGGGGCTTAGGGATTTTTTCAAAAAAATATTTTCCGCAGGTTACATTTTCGAGTGCTTATTTCTTGTCCTGTGATAAAAAGCCTTCTGTTTCCATCGCCAAAGCTTTTAGGGGAGCCTTTGCAACCTGCTAGCACCATTTTTGAGTGAATTGCCAAAAGTCAGATTTTTGCTGAAATTGTGACCCCGGGGCTTAGGGATTTTTTTAAAAAAATATTTTCTGCCGGTTAAGTTGTTGAGGGCTGATTTCTTGTCCTGAGATAAAAAGCCTTCTGTTTCGACTGCCAAACCCTTCAGGGGAGCCTTTGCAACCTGCTAGCCCCATTTTTGAGTGAATTGCCAAAAGTCAGATTTTTGCTGAAATTGTGACCCCGGGGCTTAGGGATTTTTTCAAAAAAATATTTTCCGCAGTTTAGGTTTTCGAGGGCTGATTTCTTGCCCTGTGATAAAAAGCCTTCTGTTTCAACTGCCAAACCCTTAAGGGGAGCCTTAGCAACCTGCTAGCCCCATTTTTGAGTGAATTGCCAAAAGTCAGATTTTTGCTGAAATTGTGACCCCGGGGCTTAGGGATTTTTTCAAAAAAATATTTTCCGCCGGTTAAGTTGTTGAGGGCTGATTTCTTGTCCTGTGATAAAAAGCCTTCTGTTTGCATCGCCACAGCTTTCAGGGGAGCATTTGCAACGTGCTGGCACCATTTTTGAGTGAATTGCCAAAAGTCAGATTTTTGCTGAAATAGTGACCACGGGGCTTAGGGATTTTTTCAAAAAAATGTTTTCCGCAGGTTAGATTTTCGAGGGCTTATTTGTTGTCCTGTGATAAAAAGCCTTCTGTTTCCATCACCAAAGATTTCCGGGGAGCCTTTGCAACCTGCTAGCACCATTTTTGAGTGAATTGCCAAAAGTCAGATTTTTGCTGAAATTGTGACCCTGGGGCTTAGGGATTTTTTCAAAAAAATATTTTCCGCAGGTTAGATTTTCGAGGGCTTATTTCTTGTCCTGTGATAAAAAGCCTTCTGTTTCCATCGCCAAAGCTTTCAGGGGAGCCTTTGCAACCTGCTGGCACCATTTTTGAGTGAATTGCCAAAAGTCAGATTTTTGCTGAAATTGTGACCCCGGGGCTTAGGGATTTTTTCAAAAAAATATTTTCCGCAGGTTAGATTTTTGAGGGCTGATTTCTTGTCCTGTGATAAAAAGCTTTCCGTTTCCATCGCCAAAGCGTTCAGGGGAGGATTTGCAACTGGTTGGCACCATTTTTGAACGAATTGCCAAAAGTCAGATTTTTGCTGAAATTGTGACACCGGGGCTTAGGGATTTTTTCAAAAAAATATTTTCCGCAGGTTAGGTTGTTGAGGGCTGATTTCTTGTCCTGTGATAAAAAGCCTTCTGTTTCCATCGCCAAACCTTTCCGGGGCGCATTTGCAACTGCTTGGCACCATTTTTGAGTGAATTGCCAAAAGTCAGATTTTTGCTGAAATTGTGACCCCGGGGCTTAGGGATTTTTTCAAAAAAATATTTTCCGCCGGTTAAGTTGTTGAGGGCTGATTTCTTGTCCTGTGATAAAAAGCCTTCTGTTTCGACTGCCAAACCCTTCAGGGGAGCCTTAGCAACGTGCTGGCACCATTTTTGAGTGAATTGCCAAAAGTCAGATTTTTGCTGAAATTGTGACCCCGGGGCTTAGGGATTTTTTCAAAAAAATATTTTCCGCAGTTTAGGTTTTCGAGGGCTGATTTCTTACCCTGTGATAAAAAGCCTTCTGTTTCCATCGCCAAAGCTTTCAGGGGAGCCTTTGCAACCTGCTGGCACCATTTTTGAGTGATTACCAAAAGTCAGATTTTTGCTGAAATTGTGACCCCGGGCCTTAGGGATTTTTTCAAAAAAATATTTTCCACCGGTTACGTTGTTGAGGGCTGATTTCTTGTCCTGTGATAAAAAGCCTTCTGTTTCGACTGCCAAACCTTTCAGGGGAGCATTTGCAACGTGCTGGCACCATTTTTGAGTGAATTGCCAAAAGTCAGATTTTTGCTGAAATTGTGACCCCGGGGCTTAGGGATTTTTTCAAAAAAATATTTTCCGCAGGTTAGATTTTCGAGGGCTTATTTCTTGTCCTGTGATAAAAAGCCTTCTGTTTCAATCGCCAAAGCTTTCAGGGGAGCCTTTACAACCTGCTGGCACCATTTTTGAGTGAATTGCCAGAAGTCAGATTTTTGCTGAAATTGTGACCCCGGGGCTTAGGGATTTTTTCAAAAAAATATTTTCCGCAGGTTAGATTTTTGAGGGCTGATTTCTTGTCCTGTGATAAGAAGCCTTCTGTTTCCATCGCCAAAGCTTTCAGGGGAGGATTTGCAACGTGCTGGTACCAGTTTTGAGTGAATTACCAAAAGTCAGATTTTTGCTGAAATTGTGACCCCGGGGCTTAGGGATTTTTTGAAAAAAATATTTTCCGCCAGTTAAGTTGTTGAGGGCTTATTTCTTGTCCTGTGATAAAAAGCCTTCTGTTTCCATAGTCAAAGCTTTCAGGGGAGCCTTTGCAACCTGCTAGCACCATTTTTGAGTGAATTGCCAAAAGTCAGATTTTTGCTGAAATTGTGACCCCGGGGCTTAGGGATTTTTTTAAAAAAATATTTTCCGCCGGTTAAGTTGTTGAGGGCTGATTTCTTGTCCTGTGATAAAAAGCCTTCTGTTTCCATCGCCAAACCTTTCAGGGGAGCATTTGCAACCTGCTAGCCCCATTTTTGAGTGAATTGCCAAAAGTCAGATTTTTGCTGAAATTGTGACCCCGGGGCTTAGGGATTTTTTCAAAAAAATATTTTCCGCAGTTTAGGTTTTCGAGGGCTGATTTCTTGCCCTGTGATAAAAAGCCTTCTGTTTCAACTGCCAAACCCTTAAGGGGAGCCTTAGCAACCTGCTAGCCCCATTTTTGAGTGAATTGCCAAAAGTCAGATTTTTGCTGAAATTGTGACCCCGGGGCTTAGGGATTTTTTCAAAAAAATATTTTCCGCCGGTTAAGTTGTTGAGGGCTGATTTCTTGTCCTGTGATAAAAAGCCTTCTGTTTCCATCGCCACAGCTTTCAGGGGAGCATTTGCAACGTGCTGGCACCATTTTTGAGTGAATTGCCAAAAGTCAGATTTTTGCTGAAATAGTGACCCCGGGGCTTAGGGATTTTTTCAAAAAAATGTTTTCCGCAGGTTAGATTTTCGAGGGCTTATTTGTTGTCCTGTGATAAAAAGCCTTCTGTTTCCATCACTAAAGATTTCCGGGGAGCCTTTGCAACCTGCTAGCACCATTTTTGAGTGAATTGCCAAAAGTCAGATTTTTGCTGAAATTGTGACCCCGGGGCTTAGGGATTTTTTCAAAAAAATATTTTCCGCAGGTTAGATTTTTGAGGGCTGATTTCTTGTCCTGTGATAAAAAGCTTTCCGTTTCCATCGCCAAAGCGTTCAGGGGAGGATTTGCAACCGGTTGGCACCATTTTTGAACGAATTGCCAAAAGTCAGATTTTTGCTGAAATTGTGACCCCGGGGCTTAGGGATTTTTTCAAAAAAATATTTTCCGCAGGTTAGATTTTCGAGGGCTTATTTGTTGTCCTGTGATAAAAAGCCTTCTGTTTCCATCACCAAAGATTTCAGGGGAGCCTTTGCAACCTGCTAACACCATTTTTGAGTGAATTGCCAAAAGTCAGATTTTTGCTGAAATTGTGACCCCGGGGCTTAGGGATTTTTTCAAAAAAATATTTTCCGCAGGTTAGATTTTCGAGGGCTTATTTCTTGTCCTGTGATAAAAAGCCTTCTGTTTCCATCGCCAAAGCTTTCAGGGGAGCCTTTGCAACCTGCTGGCACCATTTTTGAGTGAATTGCCAAAAGTCAGATTTTTGCTGAAATTGTGACCCCGGGGCTTAGGGATTTTTTCAAAAAAATATTTTCCGCAGGTTAGATTTTTGAGGGCTGATTTCTTGTCCTGTGATAAAAAGCCTTCTGTTTCCATCGCCAAAGTTTTCAGGGGAGGATTTGCAACCGGTTGGCACCATTTTTGAGTGAATTGTCGAAAGTCAGATTTTTGCTGAAATTGTGACCCCGGGGCTTAGGGATTTTTTCAAAAAAATATTTTCCGCCGGTTAAGTTGTTGAGGGCTGATTTCTTGTCCTGTGATAAAAAGCCTTCTGTTTCGACTGCCAAACCCTTCAGGGGAGCATTTGCAATCGGTTGGCACCATTTTTGAGTGATTACCAAAAGTCAGATTTTTGCTGAAATTGTGACCCCGGGCCTTAGGGATTTTTTCAAAAAAATATTTTCCACCGGTTACGTTGTTGAGGGCTGATTTCTTGTCCTGTGATAAAAAGCCTTCTGTTTCGACTGCCAAACCTTTCAGGGGAGCATTTGCAACGTGCTGGCACCATTTTTGAGTGAATTGCCAAAAGTCAGATTTTTGCTGAAATTGTGACCCCGGGGCTTAGGGATTTTTTCAAAAAAATATTTTCCGCAGGTTAGATTTTCGAGGGCTTATTTCTTGTCCTGTGATAAAAAGCCTTCTGTTTCAATCGCCAAAGCTTTCAGGGGAGCCTTTACAACCTGCTGGCACCATTTTTGAGTGAATTGCCAGAAGTCAGATTTTTGCTGAAATTGTGACCCCGGGGCTTAGGGATTTTTTCAAAAAAATATTTTCCGCAGGTTAGATTTTTGAGGGCTGATTTCTTGTCCTGTGATAAGAAGCCTTCTGTTTCCATCGCCAAAGCTTTCAGGGGAGGATTTGCAACGTGCTGGTACCAGTTTTGAGTGAATTACCAAAAGTCAGATTTTTGCTGAAATTGTGACCCCGGGGCTTAGGGATTTTTTGAAAAAAATATTTTCCGCCAGTTAAGTTGTTGAGGGCTTATTTCTTGTCCTGTGATAAAAAGCCTTCTGTTTCCATAGTCAAAGCTTTCAGGGGAGCCTTTGCAACCTGCTAGCACCATTTTTGAGTGAATTGCCAAAAGTCAGATTTTTGCTGAAATTGTGACCCCGGGGCTTAGGGATTTTTTTAAAAAAATATTTTCCGCCGGTTAAGTTGTTGAGGGCTGATTTCTTGTCCTGTGATAAAAAGCCTTCTGTTTCCATCGCCAAACCTTTCAGGGGAGCATTTGCAACCTGCTAGCCCCATTTTTGAGTGAATTGCCAAAAGTCAGATTTTTGCTGAAATTGTGACCCCGGGGCTTAGGGATTTTTTCAAAAAAATATTTTCCGCAGTTTAGGTTTTCGAGGGCTGATTTCTTGCCCTGTGATAAAAAGCCTTCTGTTTCAACTGCCAAACCCTTAAGGGGAGCCTTAGCAACCTGCTAGCCCCATTTTTGAGTGAATTGCCAAAAGTCAGATTTTTGCTGAAATTGTGACCCCGGGGCTTAGGGATTTTTTCAAAAAAATATTTTCCGCCGGTTAAGTTGTTGAGGGCTGATTTCTTGTCCTGTGATAAAAAGCCTTCTGTTTCCATCGCCACAGCTTTCAGGGGAGCATTTGCAACGTGCTGGCACCATTTTTGAGTGAATTGCCAAAAGTCAGATTTTTGCTGAAATAGTGACCCCGGGGCTTAGGGATTTTTTCAAAAAAATGTTTTCCGCAGGTTAGATTTTCGAGGGCTTATTTGTTGTCCTGTGATAAAAAGCCTTCTGTTTCCATCACTAAAGATTTCCGGGGAGCCTTTGCAACCTGCTAGCACCATTTTTGAGTGAATTGCCAAAAGTCAGATTTTTGCTGAAATTGTGACCCCGGGGCTTAGGGATTTTTTCAAAAAAATATTTTCCGCAGGTTAGATTTTTGAGGGCTGATTTCTTGTCCTGTGATAAAAAGCTTTCCGTTTCCATCGCCAAAGCGTTCAGGGGAGGATTTGCAACCGGTTGGCACCATTTTTGAACGAATTGCCAAAAGTCAGATTTTTGCTGAAATTGTGACCCCGGGGCTTAGGGATTTTTTCAAAAAAATATTTTCCGCAGGTTAGATTTTCGAGGGCTTATTTGTTGTCCTGTGATAAAAAGCCTTCTGTTTCCATCACCAAAGATTTCAGGGGAGCCTTTGCAACCTGCTAACACCATTTTTGAGTGAATTGCCAAAAGTCAGATTTTTGCTGAAATTGTGACCCCGGGGCTTAGGGATTTTTTCAAAAAAATATTTTCCGCAGGTTAGATTTTCGAGGGCTTATTTCTTGTCCTGTGATAAAAAGCCTTCTGTTTCCATCGCCAAAGCTTTCAGGGGAGCCTTTGCAACCTGCTGGCACCATTTTTGAGTGAATTGCCAAAAGTCAGATTTTTGCTGAAATTGTGACCCCGGGGCTTAGGGATTTTTTCAAAAAAATATTTTCCGCAGGTTAGATTTTTGAGGGCTGATTTCTTGTCCTGTGATAAAAAGCCTTCTGTTTCCATCGCCAAAGTTTTCAGGGGAGGATTTGCAACCGGTTGGCACCATTTTTGAGTGAATTGTCGAAAGTCAGATTTTTGCTGAAATTGTGACCCCGGGGCTTAGGGATTTTTTCAAAAAAATATTTTCCGCCGGTTAAGTTGTTGAGGGCTGATTTCTTGTCCTGTGATAAAAAGCCTTCTGTTTCGACTGCCAAACCCTTCAGGGGAGCCTTTGCAACCTGCTAGCCTCATTTTTGAGTGAATTGCCAAAAGTCAGATTTTTGCTGAAATTGTGACCCCGGGGCTTAGGGATTTTTCAAAAAAATATTTTCTGTAGGTTAGGTTTTCGAGGGCTGTTTTCTTGCCCTGTGATAAAAAGCCTTCTGTTTCGACTGCCAAACCCTTCAGGGGAGCCTTTGCAACCTGCTAGCCCCATTTTTGAGTGAATTGCCAAAAGTCAGATTTTTGCTGAAATTGTGACCCCGGGGCTTAGGGATTTTTTCAAAAAAATATTTTCCGCAGGTTAGGTTTTCGAGGGCTGATTTCTTGCCCTGTGATAAAAAGCCTTCTGTTTCCATCGCCAAAGCTTTCAGGGGAGCCTTAGCAACCTGCTGGCACCATTTTTGAGTGATTACCAAAAGTCAGATTTTTGCTGAAATTGTGACCCCGGGGCTTAGGGATTTTTTCAAAAAAATATTTTCCGCCGGTTAAGTTGTTGAGGGCTGATTTCTTGTCCTGTGATAAAACGCCTTCTGTTTCGACTGCCAAACCTTTCAGGGGATCATTTGCAACCGGTTGGCACCATTTTTGAGTGAATTGCCAAAAGTCAGATTTTTGCTGAAATTGTGACCCCGGGGCTTAGGGATTTTTTCAAAAAAATATTTTCCGCAGGTTAGATTTTCGAGGGCTTATTTCTTGTCCTGTGATAAAAAGCCTTCTGTTTCCATCGCCAATCTTTTAGGGGAGCCTTTGCAACCTGCTAGCACCATTTTTGAGTGAATTGCCAAAAGTCAGATTTTTGCTGAAATTGTGAAGCCGGGGCTTAGGGATTTTTTCAAAAAAATATTTTCCGCAGTTTAGGTTTTCGAGGGCTGATTTCTTGCCCTGTGATAAAAAGCCTTCTGTTTCCATCGCCACAGCTTTCAGGGGAGCATTTGCAACGTGCTGGCACCATTTTTGAGTGAATTGCCAAAAGTCAGATTTTTGCTGAAATAGTGACCCCGGGGCTTAGGGATTTTTTCAAAAAAATATTTTCCGCAGGTTAGATTTTCTAGGGCTTATCTGTTGTCCTGTGATAAAAAGCCTTCTGTTTCCATCACCAAAGATTTCAGGGGAGCCTTTGCAACCTGCTAGCACCATTTTTGAGTGAATTGCCAAACGTCAGATTTTTGCTGAAATTGTGACCCTGGGGCTTAGGGATTTTTTCAAAAAAATATTTTCCGCAGCTTAGATTTTCGAGGGCTTATTTCTTGTCCTGTGATAAAAAGCCTTCTGTTTCCATCGCCAAAGCTTTCAGGGGAGCCTTTGCAACCTGCTGGCACCATTTTTGAGTGAATTGCCAAAAGTCAGATTTTTGCTGAAATTGTGACCCCGGGGCTTAGGGATTTTTTCAAAAAAATATTTTCCGCAGGTTAGATTTTTGAGGGCTGATTTCTTGTCCTGTGATAAAAAGCCTTCCGTTTCCATCGCCAAAGCTTTCAGGGGAGGATTTGCAACCGTTGGCACCATTTTTGAACGAATTGCCAAAAGTCAGATTTTTGCTGAAATTGTGACCCCGGGGCTTAGGGATTTTTTCAAAAAAATATTTTCCGCAGGTTAGGTTGTTGAGGGCTGTTTTCTTGTCCTGTGATAAAAAGCCTTCTGTTTCCATCGCCAAACCTTTCCGGGGCGCATTTGCAACTGCTTGGCACCATTTTTGAGTGAATTGCCAAAAGTCAGATTTTTGCTGAAATTGTGACCCCGGGGCTTAGGGATTTTTTCAAAAAAATATTTTCCGCAGGTTAGGTTGTTGAGGGCTGATTTCTTGTCCTGTGATAAAAAGCCTTCTGTTTCCATCGCCAAACCTTTCCGGGGCGCATTTGCAACTGCTTGGCACCATTTTTGAGTGAATTGCCAAAAGTCAGATTTTTGCTGAAATTGTGACCCCGGGGCTTAGGGATTTTTTCAAAAAAATATTTTCCGCCGGTTAAGTTGTTGAGGGCTGATTTCTTGTCCTGTGATAAAAAGCCTTCTGTTTCGACTGCCAAACCCTTCAGGGGAGCCTTAGCAACGTGCTGGCACCATTTTTGAGTGAATTGCCAAAAGTCAGATTTTTGCTGAAATTGTGACCCCGGGGCTTAGGGATTTTTTCAAAAAAATATTTTCCGCAGTTTAGGTTTTCGAGGGCTGATTTCTTACCCTGTGATAAAAAGCCTTCTGTTTCCATCGCCAAAGCTTTCAGGGGAGCCTTTGCAACCTGCTGGCACCATTTTTGAGTGATTACCAAAAGTCAGATTTTTGCTGAAATTGTGACCCCGGGCCTTAGGGATTTTTTCAAAAAAATATTTTCCACCGGTTACGTTGTTGAGGGCTGATTTCTTGTCCTGTGATAAAAAGCCTTCTGTTTCGACTGCCAAACCTTTCAGGGGAGCATTTGCAACGTGCTGGCACCATTTTTGAGTGAATTGCCAAAAGTCAGATTTTTGCTGAAATTGTGACCCCGGGGCTTAGGGATTTTTTCAAAAAAATATTTTCCGCAGGTTAGATTTTCGAGGGCTTATTTCTTGTCCTGTGATAAGAAGCCTTCTGTTTCCATCGCCAAAGCTTTCAGGGGAGGATTTGCAACGTGCTGGTACCAGTTTTGAGTGAATTACCAAAAGTCAGATTTTTGCTGAAATTGTGACCCCGGGGCTTAGGGATTTTTTGAAAAAAATATTTTCCGCCAGTTAAGTTGTTGAGGGCTTATTTCTTGTCCTGTGATAAAAAGCCTTCTGTTTCCATAGTCAAAGCTTTCAGGGGAGCCTTTGCAACCTGCTAGCACCATTTTTGAGTGAATTGCCAAAAGTCAGATTTTTGCTGAAATTGTGACCCCGGGGCTTAGGGATTTTTTCAAAAAAATATTTTCCGCCGGTTAAGTTATCGAGGGCTGATTTCTTGTCCGGTGATAAAAAGCCTTCTGTTTCGACTGCCAAACCTTTCAAGGGAGCATTTACAACGTGCTGGCACCATTTTTGAGTGAATTGCCAAAAGTCAGATTTTTACTGAAATTGTGACCCCAGGGCTTAGGGATTTTTTCAAAAAAATATTTTCCGCAGGTTAGGTTTTCGAGGGCTGATTTCTTGTCCTGTGATAAAAATCCTTCTGTTTCCATCCCCAAAGCTTTCAGGGGAGCCTTTGCAACCTGCTGGCACCATTTTTGAGTGAATTACCAAAAGTCAGATTATTGCTGAAATTGTGACCCCGGGGCTTAGGTATTTTTTGAAAAAAATATTTTCCGCCAGTTAAGTTGTTGAGGGCTTATTTCTTGTCCTGTGATAAAAAGCCTTCTGTTTCCATCATCAAAGCTTTCAGGGGAGCATTTGCAACCAGTTGGCACCATTTTTGAGTAAATTGCCAAAAGTCAGATTTTTGCTGAAATTGTGACCCCGGGGCTTAGGGATTTTTTCAAAAAAATATTTTCCGCCGGTTAAGTTGTTGAGGGCTGATTTCTTGTCCGGTGATAAAAAGCCTTCTGTTTTGACTGCCAAACCTTTCAGGGGAGCATTTGCAATCGGTTGGCACCATTTTTGAGTGAATTGCCAAAAGTCAGATTTTTGCTGAAATTGTGACCCCGGGTCTTAGGGATTTTTTCAAAAAAATATTTTCCACCGGTTAAGTTGTTGAGGGCTGATTTCTTGTCTTGTGGTAAAAAGTCTTCTGTTTTGACTGCCAAACCTTTCAGGGGAGCATTTGCAACCTGCTGGCACCATTTTTGAGTGAATTGCCAAAAGTCAGATTTTTGCTGAAATTGTGACCCCGGGGCTTAGGGATTTTTTCAAAAAAATATTTTCCGCCGGTTAAGTTGTTGAGGGCTGATTTCTTCTCCTGTCATAAAAAGCCTTCTGTTTCCGTCGCCAAAGCTTTCAGGGGAGCATTTGCAACGTGCTGGCACCATTTTTGAGTGAATTGCCAAAAGTCAGATTTTTGCTGAAATTGTGACCCCGGGGCTTAGGGATTTTTTCAAAAAAATATTTTCCGCCGGTTAAGTTGTTGAGGGCTGATTTCTTGTCCTGTGATAAAAAGCCTTCTGTTTCGACTGCCAAACCCTTCAGGGGAGCTTTTGCAACCTGCTAGCCTCATTTTTGAGTGAATTGCCAAAAGTCAGATTTTTGCTGAAATAGTGACCCCGGGGCTTAGGGATTTTTTCAAAAAAATATTTTCCGCAGGTTAGATTTTCGAGGGCTTATTTGTTGTCCTGTGATAAAAAGCCTTCTGTTTCCATCACCAAAGATTTCAGGGGAGCCTTTGCAACCTGCTAACACCATTTTTGAGTGAATTGCCAAAAGTCAGATTTTTGCTGAAATTGTGACCCCGGGGCTTAGGGATTTTTTCAAAAAAATATTTTCCGCAGGTTAGATTTTCGAGGGCTTATTTCTTGTCCTGTGATAAAAAGCCTTCTGTTTCCATCGCCAAAGCTTTCAGGGGAGCCTTTGCAACCTGCTGGCACCATTTTTGAGTGAATTGCCAAAAGTCAGATTTTTGCTGAAATTGTGACCCCGGGGCTTAGGGATTTTTTCAAAAAAATATTTTCCGCAGGTTAGATTTTTGAGGGCTGATTTCTTGTCCTGTGATAAAAAGCCTTCTGTTTCCATCGCCAAAGTTTTCAGGGGAGGATTTGCAACCGGTTGGCACCATTTTTGAACGAATTGCCAAAAGTCAGATTTTTGCTGAAATTGTGACCCCGGGGCTTAGGGATTTTTTCAAAAAAATATTTTCCGCCGGTTAAGTTGTTGAGGGCTGATTTCTTGTCCTGTGATAAAAAGCCTTCTGTTTCGACTGCCAAACCCTTCAGGGGAGCCTTTGCAACCTGCTAGCCTCATTTTTGAGTGAATTGCCAAAAGTCAGATTTTTGCTGAAATTGTGACCCCGGGGCTTAGGGATTTTTCAAAAAAATATTTTCTGTAGGTTAGGTTTTCGAGGGCTGTTTTCTTGCCCTGTGATAAAAAGCCTTCTGTTTCGACTGCCAAACCCTTCAGGGGAGCCTTTGCAACCTGCTAGCCCCATTTTTGAGTGAATTGCCAAAAGTCAGATTTTTGCTGAAATTGTGACCCCGGGGCTTAGGGATTTTTTCAAAAAAATATTTTCCGCAGGTTAGGTTTTCGAGGGCTGATTTCTTGCCCTGTGATAAAAAGCCTTCTGTTTCCATCGCCAAAGCTTTCAGGGGAGCCTTAGCAACCTGCTGGCACCATTTTTGAGTGATTACCAAAAGTCAGATTTTTGCTGAAATTGTGACCCCGGGGCTTAGGGATTTTTTCAAAAAAATATTTTCCGCCGGTTAAGTTGTTGAGGGCTGATTTCTTGTCCTGTGATAAAACGCCTTCTGTTTCGACTGCCAAACCTTTCAGGGGATCATTTGCAACCGGTTGGCACCATTTTTGAGTGAATTGCCAAAAGTCAGATTTTTGCTGAAATTGTGACCCCGGGGCTTAGGGATTTTTTCAAAAAAATATTTTCCGCAGGTTAGATTTTCGAGGGCTTATTTCTTGTCCTGTGATAAAAAGCCTTCTGTTTCCATCGCCAATCTTTTAGGGGAGCCTTTGCAACCTGCTAGCACCATTTTTGAGTGAATTGCCAAAAGTCAGATTTTTGCTGAAATTGTGAAGCCGGGGCTTAGGGATTTTTTCAAAAAAATATTTTCCGCAGTTTAGGTTTTCGAGGGCTGATTTCTTGCCCTGTGATAAAAAGCCTTCTGTTTCCATCGCCACAGCTTTCAGGGGAGCATTTGCAACGTGCTGGCACCATTTTTGAGTGAATTGCCAAAAGTCAGATTTTTGCTGAAATAGTGACCCCGGGGCTTAGGGATTTTTTCAAAAAAATATTTTCCGCAGGTTAGATTTTCGAGGGCTTATCTGTTGTCCTGTGATAAAAAGCCTTCTGTTTCCATCACCAAAGATTTCAGGGGAGCCTTTGCAACCTGCTAGCACCATTTTTGAGTGAATTGCCAAACGTCAGATTTTTGCTGAAATTGTGACCCTGGGGCTTAGGGATTTTTTCAAAAAAATATTTTCCGCAGGTTAGATTTTCGAGGGCTTATTTCTTGTCCTGTGATAAAAAGCCTTCTGTTTCCATCGCCAAAGCTTTCAGGGGAGCCTTTGCAACCTGCTGGCACCATTTTTGAGTGAATTGCCAAAAGTCAGATTTTTGCTGAAATTGTGACCCCGGGGCTTAGGGATTTTTTCAAAAAAATATTTTCCGCAGGTTAGATTTTTGAGGGCTGATTTCTTGTCCTGTGATAAAAAGCCTTCCGTTTCCATCGCCAAAGCTTTCAGGGGAGGATTTGCAACCGTTGGCACCATTTTTGAACGAATTGCCAAAAGTCAGATTTTTGCTGAAATTGTGACCCCGGGGCTTAGGGATTTTTTCAAAAAAATATTTTCCGCAGGTTAGGTTGTTGAGGGCTGTTTTCTTGTCCTGTGATAAAAAGCCTTCTGTTTCCATCGCCAAACCTTTCCGGGGCGCATTTGCAACTGCTTGGCACCATTTTTGAGTGAATTGCCAAAAGTCAGATTTTTGCTGAAATTGTGACCCCGGGGCTTAGGGATTTTTTCAAAAAAATATTTTCCGCCGGTTAAGTTGTTGAGGGCTGATTTCTTGTCCTGTGATAAAAAGCCTTCTGTTTCGACTGCCAAACCCTTCAGGGGAGCCTTTGCAACCTGCTAGCCTCATTTTTGAGTGAATTGCCAAAAGTCAGATTTTTGCTGAAATTGTGACCCCGGGGCTTAGGGATTTTTTCAAAAAAATATTTTCCGCAGGTTAGGTTTTCGAGGGCTGATTTCTTGCCCTGTGATAAAAAGCCTTCTGTTTCCATCGCCAAAGCTTTCAGGGGAGCCTTTGCAACCTGCTGGCACCATTTTTGAGTGATTACCAAAAGTCAGATTTTTGCTGAAATTGTGACCCCGGGCCTTAGGGATTTTTTCAAAAAAATATTTTCCGCCGGTTACGTTGTTGAGGGCTGATTTCTTGTCCTGTGATAAAAAGCCTTCTGTTTCGACTGCCAAACCTTTCAGGGGAGCATTTGCAACGTGCTGGCACCATTTTTGAGTGAATTGCCAAAAGTCAGATTTTTGCTGAAATTGTGACCCCGGGGCTTAGGGATTTTTTCAAAAAAATATTTTCCGCAGGTTAGATTTTCGAGGGCTTATTTCTTGTCCTGTGATAAAAAGCCTTCTGTTTTCATCGCCAAAGCTTTCAGGGGAGCCTTTGCAACCTGCTGGCACCATTTTTGAGTGAATTGCCAGAAGTCAGATTTTTGCTGAAATTGTGACCCCGGGGCTTAGGGATTTTTTCAAAAAAATATTTTCCGCAGGTTAGATTTTTGAGGGCTGATTTCTTGTCCTGTGATAAGAAGCCTTCTGTTTCCATCGCCAAAGCTTTCAGGGGAGGATTTGCAACGTGCTGGTACCAGTTTTGAGTGAATTACCAAAAGTCAGATTTTTGCTGAAATTGTGACCCCGGGGCTTAGGTATTTTTTGAAAAAAATATTTTCCGCCAGTTAAGTTGTTGAGGGCTTATTTCTTGTCCTGTGATAAAAAGCCTTCTGTTTCCATCGTCAAAGCTTTCAGGGGAGCATTTGCAACCAGTTGGCACCATTTTTGAGTGAATTGCCAAAAGTCAGATTTTTGCTGAAATTGTGACCCCGGGGCTTAGGGATTTTTTCAAAAAAATATTTTCCGCCGGTTAAGTTGTTGAGGGCTGATTTCTTGTCCTGTGATAAAAAGCCTTCTGTTTCGACTGCCAAACCCTTCAGGGGAGCCTTTGCAACCTGCTAGCCTCATTTTTGAGTGAATTGCCAAAAGTCAGATTTTTGCTGAAATTGTGACCCCGGGGCTTAGGGATTTTTCAAAAAAATATTTTCTGTAGGTTAGGTTTTCGAGGGCTGTTTTCTTGCCCTGTGATAAAAAGCCTTCTGTTTCGACTGCCAAACCCTTCAGGGGAGCCTTTGCAACCTGCTAGCCCCATTTTTGAGTGAATTGCCAAAAGTCAGATTTTTGCTGAAATTGTGACCCCGGGGCTTAGGGATTTTTTCAAAAAAATATTTTCCGCAGGTTAGGTTTTCGAGGGCTGATTTCTTGCCCTGTGATAAAAAGCCTTCTGTTTCCATTGCCAAAGCTTTCAGGGGAGCCTTTGCAACCTGCTGGCACCATTTTTGAGTGAATTGCCAAAAGTCAGATTTTTGCTGAAATTGTGACCCCGGGGCTTAGGGATTTTTTCAAAAAAATATTTTCCGCAGGTTAGATTTTTGAGGGCTGATTTCTTGTCCTGTGATAAAAAGCCTTCCGTTTCCATCGCCAAAGCTTTCAGGGGAGGATTTGCAACCGTTGGCACCATTTTTGAACGAATTGCCAAAAGTCAGATTTTTGCTGAAATTGTGACCCCGGGGCTTATGGATTTTTTCAAAAAAATATTTTCCACAGGTTAGGTTGTTGAGGGCTGTTTTCTTGTCCTGTGATAAAAAGCCTTCTGTTTCCATCGCCAAACCCTTCAGGGGAGCCTTTGCAACCTGCTAGCCTCATTTTTGAGTGAATTGCCAAAAGTCAGATTTTTGCTGAAATTGTGACCCCGGGGCTTAGGGATTTTTTCAAAAAAATATTTTCCGCAGGTTAGGTTTTCGAGGGCTGATTTCTTGCCCTGTGATAAAAAGCCTTCTGTTTCCATCGCCAAAGCTTTCAGGGGAGCCTTTGCAACCTGCTGGCACCATTTTTGAGTGATTACCAAAAGTCAGATTTTTGCTGAAATTGTGACCCCGGGCCTTAGGGATTTTTTCAAAAAAATATTTTCCGCCGGTTACGTTGTTGAGGGCTGATTTCTTGTCCTGTGATAAAAAGCCTTCTGTTTCGACTGCCAAACCTTTCAGGGGAGCATTTGCAACGTGCTGGCACCATTTTTGAGTGAATTGCCAAAAGTCAGATTTTTGCTGAAATTGTGACCCCGGGGCTTAGGGATTTTTTCAAAAAAATATTTTCCGCAGGTTAGATTTTCGAGGGCTTATTTCTTGTCCTGTGATAAAAAGCCTTCTGTTTCCATCGCCAAAGCTTTCAGGGGAGCCTTTGCAACCTGCTGGCACCATTTTTGAGTGAATTGCCAGAAGTCAGATTTTTGCTGAAATTGTGACCCCGGGGCTTAGGGATTTTTTCAAAAAAATATTTTCCGCAGGTTAGATTTTTGAGGGCTGATTTCTTGTCCTGTGATAAGAAGCCTTCTGTTTCCATCGCCAAAGCTTTCAGGGGAGGATTTGCAACGTGCTGGTACCAGTTTTGAGTGAATTACCAAAAGTCAGATTTTTGCTGAAATTGTGACCCCGGGGCTTAGGTATTTTTTGAAAAAAATATTTTCCGCCAGTTAAGTTGTTGAGGGCTTATTTCTTGTCCTGTGATAAAAAGCCTTCTGTTTCCATCGTCAAAGCTTTCAGGGGAGCATTTGCAACCAGTTGGCACCATTTTTGAGTGAATTGCCAAAAGTCAGATTTTTGCTGAAATTGTGACCCCGGGGCTTAGGGATTTTTTCAAAAAAATATTTTCCGCCGGTTAAGTTGTTGAGGGCTGATTTCTTGTCCTGTGATAAAAAGCCTTCTGTTTCGACTGCCAAACCCTTCAGGGGAGCCTTTGCAACCTGCTAGCCTCATTTTTAAGTGAATTGCCAAAAGTCAGATTTTTGCTGAAATTGTGACCCCGGGGCTTAGGGATTTTTCAAAAAAATATTTTCTGTAGGTTAGGTTTTCGAGGGCTGTTTTCTTGCCCTGTGATAAAAAGCCTTCTGTTTCGACTGCCAAACCCTTCAGGGGAGCCTTTGCAACCTGCTAGCCCCATTTTTGAGTGAATTGCCAAAAGTCAGATTTTTGCTGAAATTGTGACCCCGGGGCTTAGGGATTTTTTCAAAAAAATATTTTCCGCAGGTTAGGTTTTCGAGGGCTGATTTCTTGCCCTGTGATAAAAAGCCTTCTGTTTCCATCGCCAAAGCTTTCAGGGGAGCCTTAGCAACCTGCTGGCACCATTTTTGAGTGATTACCAAAAGTCAGATTTTTGCTGAAATTGTGACCCCGGGGCTTAGGGATTTTTTCAAAAAAATATTTTCCGCCGGTTAAGTTGTTGAGGGCTGATTTCTTGTCCTGTGATAAAACGCCTTCTGTTTCGACTGCCAAACCTTTCAGGGGATCATTTGCAACCGGTTGGCACCATTTTTGAGCGAATTGCCAAAAGTCAGATTTTTGCTGAAATTGTGACCCCGGGGCTTAGGGATTTTTTCAAAAAAATATTTTCCGCCGGTTAAGTTGTTGAGGGCTTATTTCTTGTCCTGTGATAAAAAGCCTTCTGTTTCCATCGCCAAAGCTTTTAGGGGAGCATTTGCAACGTGCTGGCACCATTTTTGAGTGAATTGCCAAAAGTCAGATTTTTGCTGAAATTGTGACGCCGGGGCTTAGGGATTTTTTCAAAAAAATATTTTCCGCAGGTTAGATTTTCGAGGGCTTATTTCTTGTCCTGTGATAAAAAGCCTTCTGTTTCCATCGCCAAAGCTTTTAGGGGAGCCTTTGCAACCTGCTAGCACCATTTTTGAGTGAATTGCCAAAAGTCAGATTTTTGCTGAAATTGTGACGCCGGGGCTTAGGGATTTTTTCAAAAAAATATTTTCCGCAGTTTAGGTTTTCGAGGGCTGATTTCTTGCCCTGTGATAAAAAGCCTTCTGTTTCAACTGCCAAACCCTTCAGGGGAGCCTTAGCAACCTGCTAGCCCCATTTTTGAGTGAATTGCCAAAAGTCAGATTTTTGCTGAAATTGTGACCCCGGGGCTTAGGGATTTTTTCAAAAAAATATTTTCCGCCGGTTAAGTTGTTGAGGGCTGATTTCTTGTCCTGTGATAAAAAGCCTTCTGTTTCCATCGCCACAGCTTTCAGGGGAGCATTTGCAACGTGCTGGCACCATTTTTGAGTGAATTGCCAAAAGTCAGATTTTTGCTGAAATTGTGACCCCGGGGCTTAGGGATTTTTTCAAAAAAATATTTTCCGCAGGTTAGATTTTCGAGGGCTTTTTTCTTGTCCTGTGACAAAAAGCCTTCTGTTTCCATCGCCAAAGCTTTTAGGGGAGCCTTTGCAACCTGCTAGCACCATTTTTGAGTGAATTGCCAAAAGTCAGATTTTTGCTGAAATAGTGACCCCGGGGCTTAGGGATTTTTTCAAAAAAATATTTTCCGCAGGTTAGATTTTCGAGGGCTTATCTGTTGTCCTGTGATAAAAAGCCTTCTGTTTCCATCACCAAAGATTTCAGGGGAGCCTTTGCAACCTGCTAGCACCATTTTTGAGTGAATTGCCAAAAGTCAGATTTTTGCTGAAATTGTGACCCTGGGGCTTAGGGATTTTTTCAAAAAAATATTTTCCGCAGGTTAGATTTTCGAGGGCTTATTTCTTGTCCTGTGATAAAAAGCCTTCTGTTTCCATCGCCAAAGCTTTCAGGGGAGCCTTTGCAACCTGCTGGCACCATTTTTGAGTGAATTGCCAAAAGTCAGATTTTTGCTGAAATTGTGACCCCGGGGCTTAGGGATTTTTTCAAAAAAATATTTTCCGCAGGTTAGATTTTTGAGGGCTGATTTCTTGTCCTGTGATAAAAAGCCTTCCGTTTCCATCGCCAAAGCTTTCAGGGGAGGATTTGCAACCGTTGGCACCATTTTTGAATGAATTGCCAAAAGTCAGATTTTTGCTGAAATTGTGACCCCGGGGCTTAGGGATTTTTTCAAAAAAATATTTTCCGCAGGTTAGGTTGTTGAGGGCTGATTTCTTGTCCTGTGATAAAAAGCCTTCTGTTTCCATCGCCAAACCTTTCCGGGGCGCATTTGCAACTGCTTGGCACCATTTTTGAGTGAATTGCCAAAAGTCAGATTTTTGCTGAAATTGTGACCCCGGGGCTTAGGGATTTTTTCAAAAAAATATTTTCCGCCGGTTAAGTTGTTGAGGGCTGATTTCTTGTCCTGTGATAAAAAGCCTTCTGTTTCGACTGCCAAACCCTTCAGGGGAGCCTTTGCAACCTGCTAGACTCATTTTTGAGTGAATTGCCAAAAGTCAGATTTTTGCTGAAATTGTGACCCCGGGGCTTAGGGATTTTTTCAAAAAAATATTTTCCGCAGGTTAGGTTTTCGAGGGCTGATTTCTTGCCCTGTGATAAAAAGCCTTCTGTTTCCATCGCCAAAGCTTTCAGGGGAGCCTTTGCAACCTGCTGGCACCATTTTTGAGTGATTACCAAAAGTCAGATTTTTGCTGAAATTGTGACCCCGGGCCTTAGGGATTTTTTCAAAAAAATATTTTCCGCCGGTTAAGTTGTTGAGGGCTGATTTCTTGTCCTGTGGTAAAAAGCCTTCTGTTTTGACTGCCAAACCTTTCAGGGGAGCATTTGCAACGTGCTGGCACCATTTTTGAGTGAATTGCCAAAAGTCAGATTTTTGCTGAAATTGTGACCCCGGGGCTTAGGGATTTTTTCAAAAAAATATTTTCTGCCGGTTAAGTTGTTGAGGGCTGATTTCTTGTCCTGTGATAAAAAGCCTTCTGTTTCGACTGCCAAAACTTTCAAGGGAGCATTTACAACGTGCTGGCACCATTTTTGAGTGAATTGCCAAAAGTCAGATTTTTACTGAAATTGTGACCCCGGGGCTTAGGGATTTTTTCAAAAAAATATTTTCCGCAGGTTAGGTTTTCGAGGGCTGATTTCTTGTCCTGTGATAAAAATCCTTCTGTTTCCATCGCCAAAGCTTTCAGGGGAGCCTTTGCAACCTGCTGGCACCATTTTTGAGTGAATTACCAAAAGTCAGATTTTTGCTGAAATTGTGACCCCGGGGCTTAGGTATTTTTTGAAAAAAATATTTTCCGCCAGTTAAGTTGTTGAGGGCTTATTTCTTGTCCTGTGATAAAAAGCCTTCTGTTTCCATCATCAAAGCTTTCAGGGGAGCATTTGCAACCAGTTGGCACCATTTTTGAGTAAATTGCCAAAAGTCAGATTTTTGCTGAAATTGTGACCCCGGGGCTTAGGGATTTTTTCAAAAAAATATTTTCCGCCGGTTAAGTTGTTGAGGGCTGATTTCTTGTCCGGTGATAAAAAGCCTTCTGTTTTGACTGCCAAACCTTTCAGGGGAGCATTTGCAATCGGTTGGCACCATTTTTGAGTGAATTGCCAAAAGTCAGATTTTTGCTGAAATTGTGACCCCGGGGCTTAGGGATTTTTTCAAAAAAATATTTTCCACCGGTTAAGTTGTTGAGGGCTGAGTTCTTGTCTTGTGGTAAAAAGCCTTCTGTTTTGACTGCCAAACCTTTCAGGGGAGCATTTGCAACGTGCTGGCACCATTTTTGAGTGTATTGCCAAAAGTCAGATTTCTGCTGAAATTGTGACCCCGGGGCTTAGGGATTTTTTCAAAAAAATATTTTCCGCCGGTAAAGTTGTTGAGGGCTGATTTCTTCTCCTGTCATAAAAAGCCTTCTGTTTCCGTCGCCAAAGCTTTCAGGGGAGCATTTGCAACGTGCTGGCACCATTTTTGAGTGAATTGCCAAAAGTCAGATTTTTGCTGAAATTGTGACCCCAGGGCTTAGGGATTTTTTCAAAAAAATATTTTCTGCAGGATAGGTTTTCGAGGGCTGATTTCTTGCCCTGTGATAAAAAGCCTTCTGTTTCGACTGCCAAACCCTTCAGGGGAGCCTTTGCAACCTGCTAGCCCCATTTTTGAGTGAATTGCCAAAAGTCAGATTTTTGCTGAAATTGTGACCCCGGGGCTTAGGGATTTTTTCAAAAAAATATTTCCCGCAGGTTAGGTTTTCGAGGGCTGATTTCTTGCCCTGTGATAAAAAGCCTTCTGTTTCCATCGCCAAAGCTTTCAGGGGAGCCTTTGCAACCTGCTGGCACCATTTTTGAGTGATTACCAAAAGTCAGATTTTTGCTGAAATTGTGACCCTGGGGCTTAGGGATTTTTTCAAAAAAATATTTTCCGCCGGTTAAGTTGTTGAGGGCTGATTTCTTGTCCTGTGATAAAAAGCCTTCTGTTTCGACTGCCAAACCTTTCAGGGGATCATTTGCAACCGGTTGGCACCATTTTTGAGTGAATTGCCAAAAGTCAGATTTTTGCTGAAATTGTGGCCCCGGGGCTTAGGGATTTTTTCAAAAAAATATTTTCCGCCGGTTAAGTTGTTGAGGGCTTATTTCTTGTCCTGTGATAAAAAGCCTTCTGTTTCCATCGCCAAAGCTTTCAGGGGAGCATTTGCAACCAGTTGGCACCATTTTTGAGTGAATTGCCAAAAGTCAGATTTTTGCTGAAATTGTGACCCCGGGGCTTAGGGATTTTTTCAAAAAAATATTTTCCGCCGGTTAAGTTATCGAGGGCTGATTTCTTGTCCAGTGATAAAAAGCCTTCTGTTTCGACTGCCAAACCTTTCAGGGGAGCATTTGCAATCGGTTGGCACCATTTTTGAGTGAATTGCCAAAAGTCAGATTTTTGCTGAAATTGTGACCCCGGGGCTTAGGGATTTTTTCAAAAAAATATTTTCCGCTGGTTAAGTTGTTGAGGGCTGATTTCTTGTCCTGTGATAAAAAGCCTTCTGTTTCGACTGCCAAAACTTTCAAGGGAGCATTTACAACGTGCTGGCACCATTTTTGAGTGAATTGCCAAAAGTCAGATTTTTACTGAAATTGTGACCCCGGGGCTTAGGGATTTTTTCAAAAAAATATTTTCCGCAGGTTAGGTTTTCGAGGGCTGATTTCTTGTCCTGTGATAAAAATCCTTCTGTTTCCATCGCCAAAGCTTTCAGGGGAGCCTTTGCAACCTGCTGGCACCATTTTTGAGTGAATTACCAAAAGTCAGATTTTTGCTGAAATTGTGACCCCGGGGCTTAGGTATTTTTTGAAAAAAATATTTTCCGCCAGTTAAGTTGTTGAGGGCTTATTTCTTGTCCTGTGATAAAAAGCCTTCTGTTTCCATCATCAAAGCTTTCAGGGGAGCATTTGCAACCAGTTGGCACCATTTTTGAGTAAATTGCCAAAAGTCAGATTTTTGCTGAAATTGTGACCCCGGGGCTTAGGGATTTTTTCAAAAAAATATTTTCCGCCGGTTAAGTTGTTGAGGGCTGATTTCTTGTCCGGTGATAAAAAGCCTTCTGTTTTGACTGCCAAACCTTTCAGGGGAGCATTTGCAATCGGTTGGCACCATTTTTGAGTGAATTGCCAAAAGTCAGATTTTTGCTGAAATTGTGACCCCGGGGCTTAGGGATTTTTTCAAAAAAATATTTTCCACCGGTTAAGTTGTTGAGGGCTGAGTTCTTGTCTTGTGGTAAAAAGCCTTCTGTTTTGACTGCCAAACCTTTCAGGGGAGCATTTGCAACGTGCTGGCACCATTTTTGAGTGTATTGCCAAAAGTCAGATTTCTGCTGAAATTGTGAACACCGGGGCTTAGGGATTTTTTCAAAAAAATATTTTCCGCCGGTAAAGTTGTTGAGGGCTGATTTCTTCTCCTGTCATAAAAAGCCTTCTGTTTCCGTCGCCAAAGCTTTCAGGGGAGCATTTGCAACGTGCTGGCACCATTTTTGAGTGAATTGCCAAAAGTCAGATTTTTGCTGAAATTGTGACCCCGGGGCTTAGGGATTTTTTCAAAAAAATATTTCCCGCAGGTTAGGTTTTCGAGGGCTGATTTCTTGCCCTGTGGTAAAAAGCCTTCTGTTTCGACTGCCAAACCCTTCAGGGGAGCCTTTGCAACCTGCTAGCCCCATTTTTGAGTGAATTGCCAAAAGTCAGATTTTTGCTGAAATTGTGACCCCGGGGCTTAGGGATTTTTTCAAAAAAATATTTCCCGCAGGTTAGGTTTTCGAGGGCTGATTTCTTGCCCTGTGATAAAAAGCCTTCTGTTTCCATCGCCAAAGCTTTCAGGGAAGCCTTTGCAACCTGCTGGCACCATTTTTGAGTGATTACCAAAAGTCAAATTTTTGCTGAAATTGTGACCCTGGGGCTTAGGGATTTTTTCAAAAAAATATTTTCCGCCGGTTAAGTTGTTGAGGGCTGATTTCTTGTCCTGTGATAAAAAGCCTTCTGTTTCGACTGCCAAACCTTTCAGGGGATCATTTGCAACCGGTTGGCACCATTTTTGAGTGAATTGCCAAAAGTCAGATTTTTGCTGAAATTGTGGCCCCGGGGCTTAGGGATTTTTTCAAAAAAATATTTTCCGCCGGTTAAGTTGTTGAGGGCTTATTTCTTGTCCTGTGATAAAAAGCCTTCTGTTTCCATCGCCAAAGCTTTCAGGGGAGCATTTGCAACCAGTTGGCACCATTTTTGAGTGAATTGCCAAAAGTCAGATTTTTGCTGAAATTGTGACCCCGGGGCTTAGGGATTTTTTCAAAAAAATATTTTCCGCCGGTTAAGTTATCGAGGGCTGATTTCTTGTCCAGTGATAAAAAGCCTTCTGTTTCGACTGCCAAACCTTTCAGGGGAGCATTTGCAATCGGTTGGCACCATTTTTGAGTGAATTGCCAAAAGTCAGATTTTTGCTGAAATTGTGACCCCGGGGCTTAGGGATTTTTTCAAAAAAATATTTTCCGCCGGTTAAGTTGTTGAGGGCTGATTTCTTGTCCTGTGGTAAAAAGCCTTCTGTTTTGACTGCCAAACCTTTCAGGGGAGCATTTGCAACGTGCTGGCACCATTTTTGAGTGAATTGCCAAAAGTCAGATTTTTGCTGAAATTGTGACCCCGGGGCTTAGGGATTTTTTCAAAAAAATATTTTCTGCCGGTTAAGTTGTTGAGGGCTGATTTCTTGTCCTGTGATAAAAAGCCTTCTGTTTCGACTGCCAAAACTTTCAAGGGAGCATTTACAACGTGCTGGCACCATTTTTGAGTGAATTGCCAAAAGTCAGATTTTTACTGAAATTGTGACCCCGGGGCTTAGGGATTTTTTCAAAAAAATATTTTCCGCAGGTTAGGTTTTCGAGGGCTGATTTCTTGTCCTGTGATAAAAATCCTTCTGTTTCCATCGCCAAAGCTTTCAGGGGAGCCTTTGCAACCTGCTGGCACCATTTTTGAGTGAATTACCAAAAGTCAGATTTTTGCTGAAATTGTGACCCCGGGGCTTAGGTATTTTTTGAAAAAAATATTTTCCTCCAGTTAAGTTGTTGAGGGCTTATTTCTTGTCCTGTGATAAAAAGCCTTCTGTTTCCATCATCAAAGCTTTCAGGGGAGCATTTGCAACCAGTTGGCACCATTTTTGAGTAAATTGCCAAAAGTCAGATTTTTGCTGAAATTGTGACCCCGGGGCTTAGGGATTTTTTCAAAAAAATATTTTCCGCCGGTTAAGTTGTTGAGGGCTGATTTCTTGTCCGGTGATAAAAAGCCTTCTGTTTTGACTGCCAAACCTTTCAGGGGAGCATTTGCAATCGGTTGGCACCATTTTTGAGTGAATTGCCAAAAGTCAGATTTTTGCTGAAATTGTGACCCCGGGGCTTAGGGATTTTTTCAAAAAAATATTTTCCACCGGTTAAGTTGTTGAGGGCTGAGTTCTTGTCTTGTGGTAAAAAGCCTTCTGTTTTGACTGCCAAACCTTTCAGGGGAGCATTTGCAACGTGCTGGCACCATTTTTGAGTGTATTGCCAAAAGTCAGATTTCTGCTGAAATTGTGACCCCGGGGCTTAGGGATTTTTTCAAAAAAATATTTTCCGCCGGTAAAGTTGTTGAGGGCTGATTTCTTCTCCTGTCATAAAAAGCCTTCTGTTTCCGTCGCCAAAGCTTTCAGGGGAGCATTTGCAACGTGCTGGCACCATTTTTGAGTGAATTGCCAAAAGTCAGATTTTTGCTGAAATTGTGACCCCGGGGCGTAGGGATTTTTTCAAAAAAATATTTTCCGCCGGTTAAGTTGTTGAGGGCTGATTTCTTGTCCTGTGATAAAAAGCCTTCTGTTTCGACTGCCAAACCCTTCAGGGGAGCCTTTGCAACCTGCTAGCCTCATTTTTGAGTGAATTGCCAAAAGTCAGATTTTTGCTGAAATTGTGACCCCAGGGCTTAGGGATTTTTTCAAAAAAATATTTTCTGCAGGATAGGTTTTCGAGGGCTGATTTCTTGCCCTGTGATAAAAAGCCTTCTGTTTCGACTGCCAAACCCTTCAGGGGAGCCTTTGCAACCTGCTAGCCCCATTTTTGAGTGAATTGCCAAAAGTCAGATTTTTGCTGAAATTGTGACCCCGGGGCTTAGGGATTTTTTCAAAAAAATATTTCCCGCAGGTTAGGTTTTCGAGGGCTAATTTCTTGCCCTGTGATAAAAAGCCTTCTGTTTCCATCGCCAAAGCTTTCAGGGGAGCCTTTGCAACCTGCTGGCACCATTTTTGAGTGATTACCAAAAGTCAGATTTTTGCTGAAATTGTGACCCTGGGGCTTAGGGATTTTTTCAAAAAAATATTTTCCGCCGGTTAAGTTGTTGAGGGCTGATTTCTTGTCCTGTGATAAAAAGCCTTCTGTTTCGACTGCCAAACCTTTCAGGGGATCATTTGCAACCGGTTGGCACCATTTTTGAGTGAATTGCCAAAAGTCAGATTTTTGCTGAAATTGTGGCCCCGGGGCTTAGGGATTTTTTCAAAAAAATATTTTCCGCCGGTTAAGTTGTTGAGGGCTGATTTCTTGTCCTGTGATAAAAAGCCTTCTGTTTCCATCGCCAAAGCTTTCAGGGGAGCATTTGCAACGTGCTGGCACCATTTTTGAGTGAATTGCCAAAAGTCAGATTTTTGCTGAAATTGTGACCCCGGGGCTTAGGGATTTTTTCAAAAAAATATTTTCCGCAGGTTACATTTTCGAGGGCTTATTTCTTGTCCTGTGATAAAAACCCTTCTGTTTCCATCACCAAAGCTTTCAGGGGAGCATTTGCAACGTGCTGGCACCATTTTTGAGTGAATTGCCAAAAGTCAGATTTTTGCTGAAATTGTGACCCCGGGGCTTAGGGATTTTTTCAAAAAAATATTTTCCGCCGGTTAAGTTGTTGAGGGCTGATTTCTTGTCCTGTGATAAAAAGCCTTCTGTTTCGACTGCCAAACCCTTCAGGGGAGCCTTTGCAACCTGCTAGCCTCATTTTTGAGTGAATTGCCAAAAGTCAGATTTTTGCTGAAATTGTGACCCCAGGGCTTAGGGATTTTTTCAAAAAAATATTTTCTGCAGGATAGGTTTTCGAGGGCTGATTTCTTGCCCTGTGATAAAAAGCCTTCTGTTTCGACTGCCAAACCCTTCAGGGGAGCCTTTGCAACCTGCTAGCCCCATTTTTGAGTGAATTGCCAAAAGTCAGATTTTTGCTGAAATTGTGACCCCGGGGCTTAGGGATTTTTTCAAAAAAATATTTCCCGCAGGTTAGGTTTTCGAGGGCTAATTTCTTGCCCTGTGATAAAAAGCCTTCTGTTTCCATCGCCAAAGCTTTCAGGGGAGCCTTTGCAACCTGCTGGCACCATTTTTGAGTGATTACCAAAAGTCAGATTTTTGCTGAAATTGTGACCCTGGGGCTTAGGGATTTTTTCAAAAAAATATTTTCCGCCGGTTAAGTTGTTGAGGGCTGATTTCTTGTCCTGTGATAAAAAGCCTTCTGTTTCCATCGCCAAAGCTTTCAGGGGAGCATTTGCAACGTGCTGGCACCATTTTTGAGTGAATTGCCAAAAGTCAGATTTTTGCTGAAATTGTGACCCCGGGGCTTAGGGATTTTTTCAAAAAAATATTTTCGGCAGGTTACATTTTCGAGGGCTTATTTCTTGTCCTGTGATAAAAACCCTTCTGTTTCCATCACCAAAGCTTTCAGGGGAGCATTTGCAACGTGCTGGCACCATTTTTGAGTGAATTGCCAAAAGTCAGATTTTTGCTGAAATTGTGACCCCGGGGCTTAGGGATTTTTTCAAAAAAATATTTTCCGCCGGTTAAGTTGTTGAGGGCTGATTTCTTGTCCTGTGATAAAAAGCCTTCTGTTTCGACTGCCAAACCCTTCAGGGGAGCCTTTGCAACCTGCTAGCCTCATTTTTGAGTGAATTGCCAAAAGTCAGATTTTTGCTGAAATTGTGACCCCAGGGCTTAGGGATTTTTTCAAAAAAATATTTTCTGCAGGATAGGTTTTCGAGGGCTGATTTCTTGCCCTGTGATAAAAAGCCTTCTGTTTCGACTGCCAAACCCTTCAGGGGAGCCTTTGCAACCTGCTAGCCCCATTTTTGAGTGAATTGCCAAAAGTCAGATTTTTGCTGAAATTGTGACCCCGGGGCTTAGGGATTTTTTCAAAAAAATATTTCCCGCAGGTTAGGTTTTCGAGGGCTAATTTCTTGCCCTGTGATAAAAAGCCTTCTGTTTCCATCGCCAAAGCTTTCAGGGGAGCCTTTGCAACCTGCTGGCACCATTTTTGAGTGATTACCAAAAGTCAGATTTTTGCTGAAATTGTGACCCTGGGGCTTAGGGATTTTTTCAAAAAAATATTTTCCGCCGGTTAAGTTGTTGAGGGCTGATTTCTTGTCCTGTGATAAAAAGCCTTCTGTTTCGACTGCCAAACCTTTCAGGGGATCATTTGCAACCGGTTGGCACCATTTTTGAGTGAATTGCCAAAAGTCAGATTTTTGCTGAAATTGTGGCCCCGGGGCTTAGGGATTTTTTCAAAAAAATATTTTCCGCCGGTTAAGTTGTTGAGGGCTGATTTCTTGTCCTGTGATAAAAAGCCTTCTGTTTCCATCGCCAAAGCTTTCAGGGGAGCATTTGCAACGTGCTGGCACCATTTTTGAGTGAATTGCCAAAAGTCAGATTTTTGCTGAAATTGTGACCCCGGGGCTTAGGGATTTTTTCAAAAAAATATTTTCCGCAGGTTACATTTTCGAGGGCTTATTTCTTGTCCTGTGATAAAAACCCTTCTGTTTCCATCACCAAAGCTTTTAGGGGAGCCTTTGCAACCTGCTAGCACCATTTTTGAGTGAATTGCCAAAAGTCAGATTTTTGCTGAAATTGTGACCCCGGGGCTTAGGGATTTTTTTAAAAAAATATTTTCTGCCGGTTAAGTTGTTGAGGGCTGATTTCTTGTCCTGTGATAAAAAGCCTTCTGTTTCGACTGCCAAACCCTTCAGGGGAGCCTTTGCAACCTGCTAGCCTCATTTTTGAGTGAATTGCCAAAAGTCAGATTTTTGCTGAAATTGTGACCCCGGGGCTTAGGGATTTTTTTAAAAAAATATTTTCCGCAGGTTAGGTTTTCGAGGGCTGATTTCTTGCCCTGTGATAAAAAGCCTTCTGTTTCCATCGCCAAAGCTTTCAGGGGAGCCTTTGCAACCTGCTGGCACCGTTTTTGAGTGATTACCAAAAGTCAGATTTTTGCTGAAATTGTGACCCCGGGGCTTAGGGATTTTTTCAAAAAAATATTTTCCGCCGGTTAAGTTGTTGAGGGCTGATTTCTTGTCCTGTGATAAAAAGCATTCTGTTTCCATCGCCAAAGCTTTCAGGGGAGCATTTGCAACGTGCTGGCACCATTTTTGAGTGAATTGCCAAAAGTCAGATTTTTGCTGAAATAGTGACCCCGGGGCTTAGGGATTTTTTCAAAAAAATATTTTCCGCAGGTTACATTTTCGAGGGCTTATTTGTTGTCCTGTGATAAAAAGCCTTCTGTTTCCATCGCCAAAGCTTTTAGGGGAGCCTTTGCAACCTGCTAGCACCATTTTTGAGTGAATTGCCAAAAGTCAGATTTTTGCTGAAATTGTGACCCCGGGGCTTAGGGATTTTTTTAAAAAGATATTTTCTGCCGGTTAAGTTGTTGAGGGCTGATTTCTTGTCCTGTGATAAAAAGCCTTCTGTTTCGACTGCCAAAACTTTCAAGGGAGCATTTACAACGTGCTGGCACCATTTTTGAGTGAATTGCCAAAAGTCAGATTTTTGCTGAAATTGTGACCCCGGGGCTTAGGGATTTTTTCAAAAAAATATTTTCCGCAGGTTAGGTTTTCGAGGGCTGATTTCTTGTCCTGTGATAAAAATCCTACTGTTTCCATCGCCAAAGCTTTCAGGGGAGCCTTTGCAACCTGCTGGCACCATTTTTGAGTGAATTACCAAAAGTCAGATTTTTGCTGAAATTGTGACCCCGGGGCTTAGGGATTTTTTCAAAAAAATATTTTCCGCCGGTTAAGTTATTGAGGGCTGATTTCTTGTCCTGTGATAAAAAGCCTTCTGTTTCGACTGCCAAACCTTTCAGGGGAGCATTTGCAACGTGCTGGCACCATTTTTGAGTGAATTGCCAAAAGTCAGATTTTTGCTGAAATTGTGACCCCGGGGCTTAGGGATTTTTTCAAAAAAATATTTTCTGCCGGTTAAGTTGTTGAGGGCTGATTTCTTGTCCTGTGATAAAAAGCCTTCTGTTTCGACTGCCAAAACTTTCAAGGGAGCATTTACAACGTGCTGGCACCATTTTTGAGTGAATTGCCAAAAGTCAGATTTTTACTGAAATTGTGACCCCGGGGCTTAGGGATTTTTTCAAAAAAATATTTTCCGCAGGTTAGGTTTTCGAGGGCTGATTTCTTGTCCTGTGATAAAAATCCTTCTGTTTCCATCGCCAAAGCTTTCAGGGGAGCCTTTGCAACCTGCTGGCACCATTTTTGAGTGAATTACCAAAAGTCAGATTTTTGCTGAAATTGTGACCCCCGGGGCTTAGGTATTTTTTGAAAAAAATATTTTCCGCCAGTTAAGTTGTTGAGGGCTTATTTCTTGTCCTGTGATAAAAAGCCTTCTGTTTCCATCATCAAAGCTTTCAGGGGAGCATTTGCAACCAGTTGGCACCATTTTTGAGTAAATTGCCAAAAGTCAGATTTTTGCTGAAATTGTGACCCCGGGGCTTAGCGATTTTTTCAAAAAAATATTTTCCGCCGGTTAAGTTGTTGAGGGCTGATTTCTTGTCCGGTGATAAAAAGCCTTCTGTTTTGACTGCCAAACCTTTCAGGGGAGCATTTGCAATCGGTTGGCACCATTTTTGAGTGAATTGCCAAAAGTCAGATTTTTGCTGAAATTGTGACCCCGGGGCTTAGGGATTTTTTCAAAAAAATATTTTCCACCGGTTAAGTTGTTGAGGGCTGATTTCTTGTCTTGTGGTAAAAAGCCTTCTGTTTTGACTGCCAAACCTTTCAGGGGAGCATTTGCAACGTGCTGGCACCATTTTTGAGTGAATTGCCAAAAGTCAGATTTTTGCTGAAATTGTGACCCCGGAGCTTAGGGATTTTTTCAAAAAAATATTTTCCGCCGGTTAAGTTGTTGAGGGCTGATTTCTTCTCCTGTCATAAAAAGCCTTCTGTTTCCGTCGCCAAAGCTTTCAGGGGAGCATTTGCAACGTGCTGGCACCATTTTTGAGTGAATTGCCAAAAGTCAGATTTTTGCTGAAATTGTGACCCCGGGGCTTAGGGATTTTTTCAAAAAAATATTTTCTGCAGGATAGGTTTTCGAGGGCTGATTTCTTGCCCTGTGATAAAAAGCCTTCTGTTTCGACTGCCAAACCCTTCAGGGGAGCCTTTGCAACCTGCTAGCCCCATTTTTGAGTGAATTGCCAAAAGTCAGATTTTTGCTGAAATTGTGACCCCGGGGCTTAGGGATTTTTTCAAAAAAATATTTCCCGCAGGTTAGGTTTTCGAGGGCTGATTTCTTGCCCTGTGATAAAAAGCCTTCTGTTTCCATCGCCAAAGCTTTCAGGGGAGCCTTTGCAACCTGCTGGCACCATTTTTGAGTGATTACCAAAAATCAGATTTTTGCTGAAATTGTGACCCTGGGGCTTAGGGATTTTTTCAAAAAAATATTTTCCGCCGGTTAAGTTGTTGAGGGCTGATTTCTTGTCCTGTGATAAAAAGCCTTCTGTTTCCATCGCCAAAGCTTTCAGGGGAGCATTTGCAACGTGCTGGCACCATTTTTGAGTGAATTGCCAAAAGTCAGATTTTTGCTGAAATTGTGACCCCGGGGCTTAGGGATTTTTTCAAAAAAATATTTTCCGCAGGTTACATTTTCGAGGGCTTATTTCTTGTCCTGTGATAAAAACCCTTCTGTTTCCATCACCAAAGCTTTTAGGGGAGCCTTTGCAACCTGCTAGCACCATTTTTGAGTGAATTGCCAAAAGTCAGATTTTTGCTGAAATTGTGACCCCGGGGCTTAGGGATTTTTTTAAAAAAATATTTTCTGCCGGTTAAGTTGTTGAGGGCTGATTTCTTGTCCTGTGATAAAAAGCCTTCTGTTTCGACTGCCAAACCCTTCAGGGGAGCCTTTGCAACCTGCTAGCCTCATTTTTGAGTGAATTGCCAAATGTCAGATTTTTGCTGAAATTGTGACCCCGGGGCTTAGGTATTTTTTGAAAAAAATATTTTTCGCCAGTTAAGTTGTTGAGGGCTTATTTCTTCCCCTGTGATAAAAAGCCTTCTGTTTCAATCGTCAAAGCTTTCAGGGGAGCATTTGCAACCAGTTGGCACCATTTTTGAGTAAATTGCCAAAAGTCAGATTTTTGCTGAAATTGTGACCCCGGGGCTTAGGGATTTTTTCAAATAAATATTTTCCGCCGGTTAAGTTATTGAGGGCTGATTTCTTGTCCTGTGATAAAAAGCCTTCTGTTTCGACTGCCAAACCTTTCAGGGGAGCCTTTTCAACCTGCTGGCACCATTTTTGAGTGAATTACCAAAAGTCAGATTTTTGCTGAAATTGTGACCCCGGGGCTTAGGTATTTTTTGAAAAAAATATTTTCCGCCAGTTAAGTTGTTGAGGGCTGATTTCTTGTCCTGTGATAAAAAGCCTTCTGTTTCGACTGCCAAACCTTTCAGGGGAGCATTTGCTACATGCTGGCACCATTTTTGAGTGAATTGCCAAAAGTCAGATTTTTGCTGAAATTGTGACACCGGGGCTTAGGGATTTTTTCAAAACAATATTTTCCGCAGGTTAGGTTGTTGAGGGCTGATTTCTTGTCCTGTGATAAAAAGCCTTCTGTTTCCATCGCCAAACCTTTCCGGGGCGCATTTGCAACTGCTTGGCACCATTTTTGAGTGAATTGCCAAAAGTCAGATTTTTGCTGAAATTGTGACCCCGGGGTTTAGGGATTTTTTTAAAAAAATATTTTCCGCTGGTTTAAGTTGTTGAGGGCTGATTTCTTGTCCTGTGATAAAAAGCCTTCTGTTTCGACTGCCAAACCTTTCAGGGGATCATTTGCAACGTGCTGGCACCATTTTTGAGTGATTACCAAAAGTCAGATTTTTGCTGAAATTGTGACCCTGGGGCTTAGGGATTTTTTCAAAAAAATATTTTCCGCCGGTTAAGTTGTTGAGGGCTGATTTCTTGTCCGGTGATAAAAAGCCTTCTGTTTCGACTGCCAAACCTTTCAGGGGAGCATTTGCAACGTGCTGGAACCATTTTTGATTGAATTGCCAAAAGTCAGATTTTTGCTGAAAATGTGACCCCGGGGCTTAGGGATTTTTTCAAAAAAATATTTTCCGCAGGTTAGGTTTTCGAGGGCTGATTTCTTGTCCTGTGATAAAAACCCTTCTGTTTCCATCGCCAAAGCTTTCAGGGGAGCCTTTGCAACCTGCTGGCACCATTTTTGAGTGAATTACCAAAAGTCAGATTTTTGCTGAAATTGTGACCCCGGGGCTTAGGTATTTTTTGAAAAAAAAATTTCCGCCAGTTAAGTTGTTGAGGGCTTATTTCTTGTCCTGTGATAAAAAGCCTTCTGTTTCCATCATCAAAGCTTTCAGGGGAGCATTTGCAACCAGTTGGCACCATTTTTGAGTAAATTGCCAAAAGTCAGATTTTTGCTGAAATTGTGACCCCGGGGCTTAGGGATTTTTTCAAATAAATATTTTCCGCCGGTTAAGTTGTTGAGGGCTGATTTCTTGTCCGGTGATAAAAAGCCTTCTGTTTTGACTGCCAAACCTTTCAGGGGAGCATTTGCAATCGGTTGGCACCATTTTTGAGTGAATTGCCAAAAGTCAGATTTTTGCTGAAATTGTGACCCCGGGGCTTAGGGATTTTTTCAAAAAAATATTTTCCGCCGGTTAAGTTGTTGAGGGCTGATTTCTTGTCCTGTGGTAAAAAGCCTTCTGTTTTGACTGCCAAACCTTTCAGGGGAGCATTTGCAACGTGCTGGCACCATTTTTGAGTGAATTGTCAAAAGTCAGATTTTTGCTGAAATTGTGACACCGGGGCTTAGCAATTTTTTCAAAAAAATATTTTCCGCCGGTTAAGTTGTTGAGGGCTGATTTCTTCTCCTGTCATAAAAAGCCTTCTGTTTCGGTCGCCAAAGCTTTCAGGGGAGCATTTGCAACGTGCTGGCACCATTTTTGAGTGAATTGCCAAAAGTCAGATTTTTACTGAAATTGTGACCCCGGGGCTTAGGGATTTTTTCAAAAAAATATTTTCCGCAGGTTAGGTTGTTGAGGGCTGATTTCTTGTCCTGTGATAAAAAGCCTTCTGTTTCCATCGCCAAACCTTTCCGGGGCTCATTTGCAACTGCTTGGCACCATTTTTGAGTGAATTGCCAAAAGTCAGATTTTTGCTGAAATTGTGACCCCGGGGCTTAGGGATTTTTTCAAAAAAATATTTTCCGCAGGTTAGATTTTCGAGGGCTTATTTCTTGTCCTGTGATAAAAAGCCTTCTGTTTCCATCGCCAAAGCTTTCAGGGGAGCCTTTGCAACCTGCTGGCACCATTTTTGAGTGAATTGCCAAAAGTCAGATTTTTGCTGAAATTGTGACCCTGGGGCTTAGGGATTTTTTCAAAAAAATATTTTCCGCCGGTTAAGTTGAGGGCTGATTTCTTGTCCTGTGATAAAAAGCCTTCTGTTTCGACTGCCAAACCTTTCAGGGGAGCATTTGCAACATGCTGGCACCATTTTTGAGTGAATTGCCAAAAGTCAGATTTTTGCTGAAATTGTGACCCCGGGGCTTAGGGATTTTTTCAAAAAAATATTTTCCGCAGGTTAGGTTGTTGAGGGCTGATTTCTTGTCCTGTGGTAAAAAGCCTTCTGTTTTGACTGCCAAACCTTTCAGGGGAGCATTTGCAACGTGCTGGCACCATTTTTGAGTGAATTGTCAAAAGTCAGATTTTTGCTGAAATTGTGACACCGGGGCTTAGCAATTTTTTCAAAAAAATATTTTCCGCCGGTTAAGTTGTTGAGGGCTGATTTCTTCTCCTGTCATAAAAAGCCTTCTGTTTCGGTCGCCAAAGCTTTCAGGGGAGCATTTGCAACGTGCTGGCACCATTTTTGAGTGAATTGCCAAAAGTCAGATTTTTACTGAAATTGTGACCCCGGGGCTTAGGGATTTTTTCAAAAAAATATTTTCCGCAGGTTAGGTTGTTGAGGGCTGATTTCTTGTCCTGTGATAAAAAGCCTTCTGTTTCCATCGCCAAACCTTTCCGGGGCTCATTTGCAACTGCTTGGCACCATTTTTGAGTGAATTGCCAAAAGTCAGATTTTTGCTGAAATTGTGACCCCGGGGCTTAGGGATTTTTTCAAAAAAATATTTTCCGCAGGTTAGATTTTCGAGGGCTTATTTCTTGTCCTGTGATAAAAAGCCTTCTGTTTCCATCGCCAAAGCTTTCAGGGGAGCCTTTGCAACCTGCTGGCACCATTTTTGAGTGAATTGCCAAAAGTCAGATTTTTGCTGAAATTGTGACCCTGGGGCTTAGGGATTTTTTCAAAAAAATATTTTCCGCCGGTTAAGTTGAGGGCTGATTTCTTGTCCTGTGATAAAAAGCCTTCTGTTTCGACTGCCAAACCTTTCAGGGGAGCATTTGCAACATGCTGGCACCATTTTTGAGTGAATTGCCAAAAGTCAGATTTTTGCTGAAATTGTGACCCCGGGGCTTAGGGATTTTTTCAAAAAAATATTTTCCGCAGGTTAGGTTGTTGAGGGCTGATTTCTTGTCCTGTGATAAAAAGCCTTCTTTTTCCATCGCCAAACCTTTCCGGGGCTCATTTGCAACTGCTTGGCACCATTTTTGAGTGAATTGCCAAAAGTCAGATTTTTGCTGAAATTGTGACCCCGGGGCTTAGGGATTTTTTCAAAAAAATATTTTCCGCAGGTTAGATTTTCGAGGGCTTATTTCTTGTCCTGTGATAAAAAGCCTTCTGTTTCCATCGCCAAAGCTTTCAGGGGAGCCTTTGCAACCTGCTGGCACCATTTTTGAGTGAATTGCCAAAAGTCAGATTTTTGCTGAAATTGTGACCCCGGGGCTTAGGGATTTTTTCAAAAAAATATTTTCCGCCGGTTAAGTTGTTGAGGGCTGATTTCTTGTCCTGTGATAAAAAGCCTTCTGTTTCCATCGCCAAACCTTTCCGGGGAGCATTTGCAACGTGCTGGCACCATTTTTGATTGAATTGCCAAAAGTCAGATTTTTGCTGAAAATGTGACCCCAGGGCTTAGGGATTTTTTCAAAAAAATATTTTCCGCCGGTTAAGTTGTTGAGGGCTGATTTCTTGTCCTGTGATAAAAAGCCTTCTGTTTCCATCGCCAAACCTTTCCGGGGAGCATTTGCAACGTGCTGGCACCATTTTTGAGTGAATTGCCAAAAGTCAGATTTTTGCTGAAATAGTGACCCCGGGGCTTAGGGATTTTTTCAAAAAAATATTTTCCGCAGGTTAGGTTTTCGAGGGCTGATTTCTTGTCCTGTGATAAAAATCCTTCTGTTTCCATCGCCAAAGCTTTCAGGGGAGCCTTTGCAACCTGCTGGCACCATTTTTGAGTGAATTACCAAAAGTCAGATTTTTGCTGAAATTGTGACCCCGGGGCTTAGGTATTTTTTGAAAAAAATATTTTCCGCCAGTTAAGTTGTTGAGGGCTTATTTCTTGTCCTGTGATAAAAAGCCTTCTGTTTCCATCATCAAAGCTTTCAGGGGAGCATTTGCAACCAGTTGGCACCATTTTTGAGTAAATTGCCAAAAGTCAGATTTTTGCTGAAATTGTGACCCCGGGGCTTAGGGATTTTTTCAAAAAAATATTTTCCGCCGGTTAAGTTGTTGAGGGCTGATTTCTTGTCCTGTGATAAAAAGCCTTCTGTTTCGACTGCCAAACCTTTCAGGGGAGCATTTGCAACATGCTGGCACCATTTTTGAGTGAATTGCCAAAAGTCAGATTTTTGCTGAAATTGTGACCCCGGGGCTTAGGGATTTTTTCAAAAAAATATTTTCCGCCGGTTAAGTTGTTGAGGGCTGATTTCTTCTCCGGTGATAAAAAGCCTTCTGTTTCGACTGCCAAACCTTTCAGGGGAGCATTTGCAAGGTGCTGGAACCATTTTTGATTGAATTGCCAAAAGTCAGATTTTTGCTGAAAATGTGACCCCGGGGCTTAGGGATTTTTTCAAAAAAATATTTTCCGCCGGTTAACTTGTTGAGGGCTGATTTCTTGTCCTGTGATAAAAAGCCTTCTGTTTCCATCGCCAAAGCTTTCAGGGGAGCCTTTGCAACCTGCTGGCACCATTTTTGAGTGAATTACCAAAAGTCAGATTTTTGCTGAAATTGTGACCCCGGGGCTTAGGTATTTTTTGAAAAAAATATTTTCCGCCAGTTAAGTTGTTGAGGGCTTATTTCTTGTCCTGTGATAAAAAGCCTTCTGTTTCCATCATCAAAGCTTTCAGGGGAGCATTTGCAACCAATTGGCACCATTTTTGAGTAAATTGCCAAAAGTCAGATTTTTGCTGAAATTGTGACCCCGGGGCTTAGGGATTTTTTCAAAAAAATATTTTCCGCCGGTTAAGTTGTTGAGGGCTGATTTCTTGTCCTGTGATAAAAAGCCTTCTGTTTCGACTGCCAAACCTTTCAGGGGAGCATTTGCAACATGCTGGCACCATTTTTGAGTGAATTGCCAAAAGTCAGATTTTTGCTGAAATTGTGACCCCGGGGCTTAGGGATTTTTTCAAAAAAATATTTTCCGCCGGTTAAGTTGTTGAGGGCTGATTTCTTGTCCTTTGATAAAAAGCCTTCTGTTTCGACTGCCAAACCTTTCAGGGGAGCATTTGCAACATGCTGGCACCATTTTTGAGTGAATTGCCAAAAGTCAGATTTTTGCTGAAATTGTGACCCCGGGGCTTAGGGATTTTTTCAAAAAAATATTTTCCGCCGGTTAAGTTGTTGAGGGCTGATTTCTTGTCCGGTGATAAAAAGCCTTCTGTTTCGACTGCCAAACCTTTCAGGGGAGCATTTGCAAGGTGCTGGAACCATTTTTGATTGAATTGCCAAAAGTCAGATTTTTGCTGAAAATGTGACCCCGGGGCTTAGGGATTTTTTCAAAAAAATATTTTCCGCCGGTTAAGTTGTTGAGGGCTGATTTCTTGTCCTGTGGTAAAAAGCCTTCTGTTTCCATCGCCAAACCTTTCCGGGGAGCATTTGCAACGTGCTGGCACCATTTTTGATTGAATTGCCAAAAGTCAGATTTTTGCTGAAATAGCGACCCCGGGGCTTAGGGATTTTTTCAAAAAAATATTTTCCGCAGGTTAGGTTTTCGAGGGCTGATTTCTTGTCCTGTGATAAAAATCCTTCTGTTTCCATCGCCAAAGCTTTCAGGGGAGCCTTTGCAACCTGCTGGCACCATTTTTGAGTGAATTACCAAAAGTCAGATTTTTGCTGAAATTGTGACCCCGGGGCTTAGGTATTTTTTGAAAAAAATATTTTCCGCCAGTTAAGTTGTTGAGGGCTTATTTCTTGTCCTGTGATAAAAAGCCTTCTGTTTCCATCATCAAAGCTTTCAGGGGAGCATTTGCAACCAGTTGGCACCATTTTTGAGTGAATTGCCAAAAGTCAGATTTTTGCTGAAATTGTGACCCCGGGGCTTAGGGATTTTTTCAAAAAAATATTTTCCGCCGGTTAAGTTGTTGAGGGCTGATTTCTTGTCCGGTGATAAAAAGCCTTCTGTTTTGACTGCCAAACCTTTCAGGGGAGCATTTGCAATCGGTTGGCACCATTTTTGAGTGAATGGCCAAAAGTCAGATTTTTGCTGAAATTGTGACCCCGGGGCTTAGGGATTTTTTCAGAAAAATATTTTCCGCCGGTTAAGTTGTTGAGGGCTGATTTCTTGTCCTGTGGTAAAAAGCCTTCTGTTTTGACTGCCAAACCTTTCAGGGGAGCATTTGCAACGTGCTGGCACCATTTTTGAGTGAATTGCCAAAAGTCAGATTTTTGCTGAAATTGTGACCCCGGGGCTTAGGGATTTTTTCAAAAAAATATTTTCCGCCGGTTAAGTTGTTGAGGGCTGATTTCTTCTCCTGTCATAAAAAGTCTTCTGTTTCCGTCGCCAAAGCTTTCAGGGGAGCATTTGCAACGTGCTGGCACCATTTTTGAGTGAATTGCCAAAAGTCAGATTTTTGCTGAAATTGTGACCCCGGGGCTTAGGGATTTTTTCAAAAAAATATTTTCCGCCGGTTAAGTTGTTGAGGGCTGATTTCTTGTCCTGTGATAAAAAGCCTTCTGTTTCGACTGCCAAACCTTTCAGGGCAGCATTTGCAACATGCTGGCACCATTTTTGAGTGAATTGCCAAAAGTCAGATTTTTGCTGAAATTGTGACCCCGGGGCTTAGGGATTTTTTCAAAAAAATATTTTCCGCAGGTTAGGTTGTTGAGGGCTGATTTCTTGTCCTGTGATAAAAAGCCTTCTTTTTCCATCGCCAAACCTTTACGGGGCTCATTTGCAACTGCTTGGCACCATTTTTGAGTGAATTGCCAAAAGTCAGATTTTTGCTGAAATTGTGACCCCGGGGCTTAGGGATTTTTTCAAAAAAATATTTTCCGCAGGTTAGATTTTCGAGGGCTGATTTCTTGTCCTGTGATAAAAAGCCTTCTGTTTCCATCGCCAAAGCTTTCAGGGGAGCCTTTGCAACCTGCTGGCACCATTTTTGAGTGAATTGCCAAAAGTCAGATTTTTGCTGAAATTGTGACCCTGGGGCTTAGGGATTTTTTCAAAAAAATATTTTCCGCCGGTTAAGTTGTTGAGGGCTGATTTCTTGTCCTGTGATAAAAAGCCTTCTGTTTCCATCGCCAAACCTTTCCGGGGAGCCTTTGCAACCTGCTGGCACCATTTTTGAGTGAATTGCCAAAAGTCAGATTTTTGCTGAAATTGTGACCCCGGGGGTTAGGGATTTTTTCAAAAAAATATTTTCCGCAGGTTAGATTTTCGAGGGCTGATTTCCTGTCCTGTGATAAAAAGCCTTCTGTTTCCATCGCCAAAGCTTTCAGGGGAGCATTTGCAACGTGCTGGCACCATTTTTGAGTGAATTGCCAAAAGTCAGATTTTTGCTGAAATTGTGACCCCGGGGCTTAGGGATTTTTTCAAAAAAATATTTTCCGCCGGTTAAGTTGTTGAGGGCTGATTTCTTGTCCTGTGATAAAAAGCCTTCTGTTTCGACTGCCAAACCTTTCAGGGGAGCATTTGCAACATGCTGGCACCATTTTTGAGTGAATTGCCAAAAGTCAGATTTTTGCTGAAATTGTGACCCCGGGGCTTAGGGATTTTTTCAAAAAAATATTTTCCGCAGGTTAGGTTGTTGAGGGCTGATTTCTTGTCCTGTGATAAAAAGCCTTCTTTTTCCATCGCCAAACCTTTCCGGGGCTCATTTTCAACTGCTTGGCACCATTTTTGAGTGAATTGCCAAAAGTCAGATTTTTGCTGAAATTGTGACCCCGGGGCTTAGGGATTTTTTCAAAAAAATATTTTCCGCAGGTTAGATTTTCGAGGGCTGATTTCTTGTCCTGTGATAAAAAGCCTTCTGTTTCCATCGCCAAAGCTTTCAGGGGAGCCTTTGCAACCTGCTGGCACCATTTTTGAGTGAATTGCCAAAAGTCAGATTTTTGCTGAAATTGTGACCCTGGGGCTTAGGGATTTTTTCAAAAAAATATTTTCCGCCGGTTAAGTTGTTGAGGGCTGATTTCTTGTCCGGTGATAAAAAGCCTTCTGTTTCGACTGCCAAACCTTTCAGGGGAGCATTTGCAACGTGCTGGAACCATTTTTGATTGAATTGCCAAAAGTCAGATTTTTGCTGAAAATGTGACCCCGGGGCTTAGGGATTTTTTCAAAAAAATATTTTCCGCCGGTTAAGTTGTTGAGGGCTGATTTCTTGTCCTGTGATAAAAAGCCTTCTGTTTCCATCGCCAAACCTTTCCGGGGAGCCTTTGCAACCTGCTGGCACCATTTTTGAGTGAATTGCCAAAAGTCAGATTTTTGCTGAAATTGTGACCCCGGGGCTTAGGGATTTTTTCAAAAAAATATTTTCCGCAGGTTAGATTTTCGAGGGCTGATTTCCTGTCCTGTGATAAAAAGCCTTCTGTTTCCATCGCCAAAGCTTTCAGGGGAGCCTTTGCAACCTGCTGGCACCATTTTTGAGTGAATTGCCAAAAGTCAGATTTTTGCTGAAATTGTGACCCCGGGGCTTAGGGATTTTTTCAAAAAAATATTTTCCGCCGTTTAAGTTGTTGAGGCCTAATTTCTTGTCCTGTGGTAAAAAGCCTTCTGTTTTGACTGCCAAACCTTTCAGGGGAGCATTTGCAACGTGCTGGCACCATTTTTGAGTGAATTGCCAAAAGTCAGATTTTTGCTGAAATTGTGACCCCGGGGCTTAGGGATTTTTTCAAAAAAATATTTTCCGCCGGTTAAGTTGTTGAGGCCTGATTTCTTGTCCTGTGATAAAAAGCCTTCTGTTTCGACTGCCAAACCTTTCAGGGGAGCATTTGCAACATGCTGGCACCATTTTTGAGTGAATTGCCAAAAGTCAGATTTTTGCTGAATTTGTGACACAGGGGCTTAGGGATTTTTTCAAAAAAATATTTTCCGCAGGTTAGGTTGTTGAGGGCTGATTTCTTGTCCTGTGATAAAAAGCCTTCTGTTTCCATCGCCAAAGCTTTCAGGGGAGCATTTGCAACATGCTGGCACCATTTTTGAGTGAATTGCCAAAAGTCAGATTTTTGCTGAAATTGTGACCCCGGGGTTTAGGGATTTTTTCAAAATAATATTTTCCGCTGGTTAGATTTTCGAGGGCTTATTTCTTGTCCTGTGATAAAAAGCCTTCTGTTTCCATCGCCAAAGCTTTCAGGGGAGGATTCGCAACCGGTTGGCACCATTTTTTAATGAATTGCCAAAAGTCAGATTTTTGCTGAAATTGTGACCCCGGGGCTTTGGGATTTTTTCAAAAAAATAATTTCCGCTGGTTAAGTTGTTGAGGGCTGATTTCTTGTCCTGTGATAAAAAGCCTTCTGTTTCCATCACCAAAGCTTTCAGGGGAGCCTTTGCAACCTGCTAGCACCATTTTTGAGTGAATTGCCAAAAGTCAGATTTTTGCTGAAATTGTGACCCCGGGGCTTAGGGATTTTTTCAAAAAAATATTTTCCGCAGGTTAGATTTTTGAGGGCTTATTTCTTGTCCTGTGATAAAAAGCCTTCTGTTTCCATCGCCAAAGCTTTCAGGGGAGCCTTTGCAACTGGTTGGCACCATTTTTGAGTGAATTGCCAAAAGTCAGATTTTTGCTGAAATTGTGACCCCGGGGCTTAGGGAGTTTTTCAAAAAAATATTTTCCGCTGGTTAAGTTGTTGAGGGCTGATTTCTTCTCCTGTGATAAAAAGCCTTCTGTTTCCATCGCCAAAGCTTTCAGTGGAGCATTCGCAACGTGCTGGCACCATTTTTGAGTGAATTGCCAAAAGTCAGATTTTTGCTGAAATTGTGACCCCGGGGCTTAGGGATTTTTTCAAAAAAATATTTTCCGCCGGTTAATTTGTTGAGGGCTGATTTCTTGTCCTATGATAAAAAGCCTTCTGTTTCCATCGCCAAACCTTTCCGGGGAGCATTTGCAACTGGTTGGCACCATTTTTGAGTGAATTGCCAAAAGTCAGATTTTTGCTGAAATTGTGACCCCGGGGCTTAGGGATTTTTTCAAAAAAATATTTTCCGCCGGTTAAGTTGTTGAGGGCTGATTTCTTCTCCTGTCATAAAAAGCCTTCTGTTTCCGTCGCCAAAGCTTTCAGGGGAGCATTTGCAACGTGCTGGCACCATTTTTGAGTGAATTGCCAAAAGTCAGATTTTTCCTGAATTGTGACCCCGGGGCTTAGGGATTTTTTCAAAAAAATATTTTCCGCCGGTTAAGTTGTTGAGGGCTGATTTCTTGTCCTGTGATAAAAAGCCTTCTGTTTCCATCGCCAAAGCTTTCAGGGGAGCCTTTGCAACCTGCTGGCACCATTTTTGAGTGAATTGCCAAAAGTCAGATTTTTGCTGAAATTGTGACCCCGGGGCTTAGGTATTTTTTGAAAAAAATATTTTCCGCCGGTTAAGTTGTTGAGGGCTGATTTCTTGTCCTGTGATAAAAAGCCTTCTGTTTCGACTGCCAAACCTTTCAGGGGAGCATTTGCAACATGCTGGCACCATTTTTGAGTGAATTGCGAAAAGTCAGATTTTTGCTGAAATTGTGACACAGGGGCTTAGGGATTTTTTCAAAAAAATATTTTCCGCAGGTTAGGTTGTTGAGGGCTGATTTCTTGTCCTGTGGTAAAAAGCCTTCTGTTTCCATCGCCAAAGCTTTCAGGGGAGCACTTGCAACGTGCTGGCACCATTTTTGAGTGAATTGCCAAAAGTCAGATTTTTGCTGAAATTGTGACCCCGGGGTTTAGGGATTTTTTCAAAATAATATTTTCCGCAGGTTAAGTTGTTGAGGGCTGATTTCTTGTCCGGTGATAAAAAGCCTTCTGTTTTGACTGCCAAACCTTTCAGGGGAGCATTTGCAATCGGTTGGCACCATTTTTGAGTGAATGGCCAAAAGTCAGATTTTTGCTGAAATTGTGACCCCGGGGCTTAGGGATTTTTTCAAAAAAATATTTTCCGCCGGTTAAGTTGTTGAGGGCTGATTTCTTGTCCTGTGGTAAAAAGCCTTCTGTTTTGACTGCCAAACCTTTCAGGGGAGCATTTGCAAAGTGCTGGCACCATTTTTGAGTGAATTGCCAAAAGTCAGATTTTTGCTGAAATTGTGACCCCGGGGCTTAGGGATTTTTTCAAAAAAATATTTTCCGCCGGTTAAGTTGTTGAGGGCTGATTTCTTCTCCTGTCATAAAAAGCCTTCTGTTTCCGTCGCCAAAGCTTTCCGGGGAGCATTTGCAACGTGCTGGCACCATTTTTGAGTGAATTGCCAATAGTCAGATTTTTGCTGAAATTGTGACCCCGGGGCTTAGGGATTTTTTCAAAAAAATATTTTCCGCCGGTTAAGTTGTTGAGGGCTGATTTCTTGTCCTGTGATAAAAAGCCTTCTGTTTCGACTGCCAAACCTTTCAGGGGAGCATTTGCAACATGCTGGCACCATTTTTGAGTGAATTGCCAAAAGTCAGATTTTTGCTGAAATTGTGACCCCGGGGCTTAGGGATTTTTTCAAAAAAATATTTTCCGCAGGTTAGGTTGTTGAGGGCTGATTTCTTGTCCTGTGATAAAAAGCCTTCTTTTTCCATCGCCAAACCTTTCCGGGGCTCATTTGCAACTGCTTGGCACCATTTTTGAGTGAATTGCCAAAAGTCAGATTTTTGCTGAAATTGTGACCCCGGGGCTTAGGGATTTTTTCAAAAAAATATTTTCCGCAGGTTAGATTTTCGAGGGCTTATTTCTTGTCCTGTGATAAAAAGCCTTCTGTTTCCATCGCCAAAGCTTTCAGGGGAGCCTTTGCAACATGCTGGCACCATTTTTGAGTGAATTGCCAAAAGTCAGATTTTTGCTGAAATTGTGACCCCGGGGCTTAGGGATTTTTTCAAAAAAATATTTTCCGCCCGTTAAGTTGTTGAGGGCTGATTTCTTGTCCTGTGATAAAAAGCCTTCTGTTTCGACTGCCAAACCTTTCAGGGGAGCATTTGCAACATGCTGGCACCATTTTTGAGTGAATTGCCAAAAGTCAGATTTTTGCTGAAATTGTGACCCCGGGGCTTAGGGATTTTTTCAAAAAAATATTTTCCGCCGGTTAAGTTGTTGAGGGCTGATTTCTTGTCCGGTGATAAAAAGCCTTCTGTTTCGACTGCCAAACCTTTCAGGGGAGCATTTGCAAGGTGCTGGAACCATTTTTGATTGAATTGCCAAAAGTCAGATTTTTGCTGAAATTGTGACCCCGGGGCTTAGGGATTTTTTCAAAAAAATATTTTCCGCAGGTTAGGTTGTTGAGGGCTGATTTCTTGTCCTGTGATAAAAAGCCTTCTGTTTCCATCGCCAAACCTTTACGGGGCTCATTTGCAACTGCTTGGCACCATTTTTGAGTGAATTGCCAAAAGTCAGATTTTTGCTGAAATTGTGACCCTGGGGCTTAGGGATTTTTTCAAAAAAATATTTTCCGCCGGTTAAGTTGTTGAGGGCTGATTTCTTGTCCTGTGATAAAAAGCCTTCTGTTTCCATCGCCAAACCTTTCCGGGGAGCCTTTGCAACCTGCTGGCACCATTTTTGAGTGAATTGCCAAAAGTCAGATTTTTGCTGAAATTGTGACCCCGGGGGTTAGGGATTTTTTCAAAAAAATATTTTCCGCAGGTTAGATTTTCGAGGGCTGATTTCCTGTCCTGTGATAAAAAGCCTTCTGTTTCCATCGCCAAAGCTTTCAGGGGAGCATTTGCAACGTGCTGGCACCATTTTTGAGTGAATTGCCAAAAGTCAGATTTTTGCTGAAATTGTGACCCCGGGGCTTAGGGATTTTTTCAAAAAAATATTTTCCGCCGGTTAAGTTGTTGAGGGCTGATTTCTTGTCCTGTGATAAAAAGCCTTCTGTTTCGACTGCCAAACCTTTCAGGGGAGCATTTGCAACATGCTGGCACCATTTTTGAGTGAATTGCCAAAAGTCAGATTTTTGCTGAAATTGTGACCCCGGGGCTTAGGGATTTTTTCAAAAAAATATTTTCCGCAGGTTAGGTTGTTGAGGGCTGATTTCTTGTCCTGTGATAAAAAGCCTTCTTTTTCCATCGCCAAACCTTTCCGGGGCTCATTTGCAACTGCTTGGCACCATTTTTGAGTGAATTGCCAAAAGTCAGATTTTTGCTGAAATTGTGACCCCGGGGCTTAGGGATTTTTTCAAAAAAATATTTTCCGCAGGTTAGATTTTCGAGGGCTGATTTCTTGTCCTGTGATAAAAAGCCTTCTGTTTCCATCGCCAAAGCTTTCAGGGGAGCCTTTGCAACCTGCTGGCACCATTTTTGAGTGAATTGCCAAAAGTCAGATTTTTGCTGAAATTGTGACCCTGGGGCTTAGGGATTTTTTCAAAAAAATATTTTCCGCCGGTTAAGTTGTTGAGGGCTGATTTCTTGTCCGGTGATAAAAAGCCTTCTGTTTCGACTGCCAAACCTTTCAGGGGAGCATATGCAACGTGCTGGAACCATTTTTGATTGAATTGCCAAAAGTCAGATTTTTGCTGAAAATGTGACCCCGGGGCTTAGGGATTTTTTCAAAAAAATATTTTCCGCCGGTTAAGTTGTTGAGGGCTGATTTCTTGTCCTGTGATAAAAAGCCTTCTGTTTCCATCGCCAAACCTTTCCGGGGAGCCTTTGCAACCTGCTGGCACCATTTTTGAGTGAATTGCCAAAAGTCAGATTTTTGCTGAAATTGTGACCCCGGGGCTTAGGGATTTTTTCAAAAAAATATTTTCCGCAGGTTAGATTTTCGAGGGCTGATTTCCTGTCCTGTGATAAAAAGCCTTCTGTTTCCATCGCCAAAGCTTTCAGGGGAGCCTTTGCAACCTGCTGGCACCATTTTTGAGTGAATTGCCAAAAGTCAGATTTTTGCTGAAATTGTGACCCCGGGGCTTAGGGATTTTTTCAAAAAAATATTTTCCGCCGGTTAAGTTGTTGAGGCCTAATTTCTTGTCCTGTGGTAAAAAGCCTTCTGTTTTGACTGCCAAACCTTTCAGGGGAGCATTTGCAACGTGCTGGCACCATTTTTGAGTGAATTGCCAAAAGTCAGATTTTTGCTGAAATTGTGACCCCGGGGCTTAGGGATTTTTTCAAAAAAATATTTTCCGCCGGTTAAGTTGTTGAGGCCTGATTTCTTGTCCTGTGATAAAAAGCCTTCTGTTTCGACTGCCAAACCTTTCAGGGGAGCATTTGCAACATGCTGGCACCATTTTTGAGTGAATTGCCAAAAGTCAGATTTTTGCTGAATTTGTGACACAGGGGCTTAGGGATTTTTTCAAAAAAATATTTTCCGCAGGTTAGGTTGTTGAGGGCTGATTTCTTGTCCTGTGATAAAAAGCCTTCTGTTTCCATCGCCAAAGCTTTCAGGGGAGCATTTGCAACGTGCTGGCACCATTTTTGAGTGAATTGCCAAAAGTCAGATTTTTGCTGAAATTGTGACCCCGGGGTTTAGGGATTTTTTCAAAATAATATTTTCCGCTGGTTAGATTTTCGAGGGCTTATTTCTTGTCCTGTGATAAAAAGCCTTCTGTTTCCATCGCCAAAGCTTTCAGGGGAGGATTCGCAACCGGTTGGCACCATTTTTTAATGAATTGCCAAAAGTCAGATTTTTGCTGAAATTGTGACCCCGGGGCTTTGGGATTTTTTCAAAAAAATAATTTCCGCTGGTTAAGTTGTTGAGGGCTGATTTCTTGTCCTGTGATAAAAAGCCTTCTGTTTCCATCACCAAAGCTTTCAGGGGAGCCTTTGCAACCTGCTAGCACCATTTTTGAGTGAATTGCCAAAAGTCAGATTTTTGCTGAAATTGTGACCCCGGGGCTTAGGGATTTTTTCAAAAAAATATTTTCCGCAGGTTAGATTTTTGAGGGCTTATTTCTTGTCCTGTGATAAAAAGCCTTCTGTTTCCATCGCCAAAGCTTTCAGGGGAGCCTTTGCAACTGGTTGGCACCATTTTTGAGTGAATTGCCAAAAGTCAGATTTTTGCTGAAATTGTGACCCCGGGGCTTAGGGAGTTTTTCAAAAAAATATTTTCCGCTGGTTAAGTTGTTGAGGGCTGATTTCTTCTCCTGTGATAAAAAGCCTTCTGTTTCCATCGCCAAAGCTTTCAGTGGAGCATTCGCAACGTGCTGGCACCATTTTTGAGTGAATTGCCAAAAGTCAGATTTTTGCTGAAATTGTGACCCCGGGGCTTAGGGATTTTTTCAAAAAAATATTTTCCGCCGGTTAATTTGTTGAGGGCTGATTTCTTGTCCTATGATAAAAAGCCTTCTGTTTCCATCGCCAAACCTTTCCGGGGAGCATTTGCAACTGGTTGGCACCATTTTTGAGTGAATTGCCAAAAGTCAGATTTTTGCTGAAATTGTGACCCCGGGGCTTAGGGATTTTTTCAAAAAAATATTTTCCGCCGGTTAAGTTGTTGAGGGCTGATTTCTTCTCCTGTCATAAAAAGCCTTCTGTTTCCGTCGCCAAAGCTTTCAGGGGAGCATTTGCAACGTGCTGGCACCATTTTTGAGTGAATTGCCAAAAGTCAGATTTTTCCTGAATTGTGACCCCGGGGCTTAGGGATTTTTTCAAAAAAATATTTTCCGCCGGTTAAGTTGTTGAGGGCTGATTTCTTGTCCTGTGATAAAAAGCCTTCTGTTTCCATCGCCAAAGCTTTCAGGGGAGCCTTTGCAACCTGCTGGCACCATTTTTGAGTGAATTGCCAAAAGTCAGATTTTTGCTGAAATTGTGACCCCGGGGCTTAGGTATTTTTTGAAAAAAATATTTTCCGCCGGTTAAGTTGTTGAGGGCTGATTTCTTGTCCTGTGATAAAAAGCCTTCTGTTTCGACTGCCAAACCTTTCAGGGGAGCATTTGCAACATGCTGGCACCATTTTTGAGTGAATTGCGAAAAGTCAGATTTTTGCTGAAATTGTGACACAGGGGCTTAGGGATTTTTTCAAAAAAATATTTTCCGCAGGTTAGGTTGTTGAGGGCTGATTTCTTGTCCTGTGGTAAAAAGCCTTCTGTTTCCATCGCCAAAGCTTTCAGGGGAGCACTTGCAACGTGCTGGCACCATTTTTGAGTGAATTGCCAAAAGTCAGATTTTTGCTGAAATTGTGACCCCGGGGTTTAGGGATTTTTTCAAAATAATATTTTCCGCAGGTTAAGTTGTTGAGGGCTGATTTCTTGTCCGGTGATAAAAAGCCTTCTGTTTTGACTGCCAAACCTTTCAGGGGAGCATTTGCAATCGGTTGGCACCATTTTTGAGTGAATGGCCAAAAGTCAGATTTTTGCTGAAATTGTGACCCCGGGGCTTAGGGATTTTTTCAAAAAAATATTTTCCGCCGGTTAAGTTGTTGAGGGCTGATTTCTTGTCCTGTGGTAAAAAGCCTTCTGTTTTGACTGCCAAACCTTTCAGGGGAGCATTTGCAAAGTGCTGGCACCATTTTTGAGTGAATTGCCAAAAGTCAGATTTTTGCTGAAATTGTGACCCCGGGGCTTAGGGATTTTTTCAAAAAAATATTTTCCGCCGGTTAAGTTGTTGAGGGCTGATTTCTTCTCCTGTCATAAAAAGCCTTCTGTTTCCGTCGCCAAAGCTTTCCGGGGAGCATTTGCAACGTGCTGGCACCATTTTTGAGTGAATTGCCAATAGTCAGATTTTTGCTGAAATTGTGACCCCGGGGCTTAGGGATTTTTTCAAAAAAATATTTTCCGCCGGTTAAGTTGTTGAGGGCTGATTTCTTGTCCTGTGATAAAAAGCCTTCTGTTTCGACTGCCAAACCTTTCAGGGGAGCATTTGCAACATGCTGGCACCATTTTTGAGTGAATTGCCAAAAGTCAGATTTTTGCTGAAATTGTGACCCCGGGGCTTAGGGATTTTTTCAAAAAAATATTTTCCGCAGGTTAGGTTGTTGAGGGCTGATTTCTTGTCCTGTGATAAAAAGCCTTCTTTTTCCATCGCCAAACCTTTCCGGGGCTCATTTGCAACTGCTTGGCACCATTTTTGAGTGAATTGCCAAAAGTCAGATTTTTGCTGAAATTGTGACCCCGGGGCTTAGGGATTTTTTCAAAAAAATATTTTCCGCAGGTTAGATTTTCGAGGGCTTATTTCTTGTCCTGTGATAAAAAGCCTTCTGTTTCCATCGCCAAAGCTTTCAGGGGAGCCTTTGCAACATGCTGGCACCATTTTTGAGTGAATTGCCAAAAGTCAGATTTTTGCTGAAATTGTGACCCCGGGGCTTAGGGATTTTTTCAAAAAAATATTTTCCGCCCGTTAAGTTGTTGAGGGCTGATTTCTTGTCCTGTGATAAAAAGCCTTCTGTTTCGACTGCCAAACCTTTCAGGGGAGCATTTGCAACATGCTGGCACCATTTTTGAGTGAATTGCCAAAAGTCAGATTTTTGCTGAAATTGTGACCCCGGGGCTTAGGGATTTTTTCAAAAAAATATTTTCCGCCGGTTAAGTTGTTGAGGGCTGATTTCTTGTCCGGTGATAAAAAGCCTTCTGTTTCGACTGCCAAACCTTTCAGGGGAGCATTTGCAAGGTGCTGGAACCATTTTTGATTGAATTGCCAAAAGTCAGATTTTTGCTGAAAATGTGACCCCGGGGCTTAGGGATTTTTTCAAAAAAATATTTTCCGCCGGTTAAGTTGTTGAGGGCTGATTTCTTGTCCTGTGATAAAAAGCCTTCTGTTTCCATCGCCAAACCTTTCCGGGGAGCATTTGCAACGTGCTGGCACCATTTTTGATTGAATTGCCAAAAGTCAGATTTTTGCTGAAATAGCGACCCCGGGGCTTAGGGATTTTTTCAAAAAAATATTTTCCGCAGGTTAGGTTTTCGAGGGCTGATTTCTTGTCCTGTGATAAAAATCCTTCTGTTTCCATCGCCAAAGCTTTCAGGGGAGCCTTTGCAACCTGCTGGCACCATTTTTGAGTGAATTACCAAAAGTCAGATTTTTGCTGAAATTGTGACCCCGGGTCTTAGGTATTTTTTGAAAAAAATATTTTCCGCCAGTTAAGTTGTTGAGGGCTTATTTCTTGTCCTGTGATAAAAAGCCTTCTGTTTCCATCATCAAAGCTTTCAGGGGAGCATTTGCAACCAGTTGGCACCATTTTTGAGTGAATTGCCAAAAGTCAGATTTTTGCTGAAATTGTGACCCCGGGGCTTAGGGATTTTTTCAAAAAAATATTTTCCGCCGGTTAAGTTGTTGAGGGCTGATTTCTTGTCCGGTGATAAAAAGCCTTCTGTTTTGACTGCCAAACCTTTCAGGGGAGCATTTGCAATCGGTTGGCACCATTTTTGAGTGAATGGCCAAAAGTCAGATTTTTGCTGAAATTGTGACCCCGGGGCTTAGGGATTTTTTCAAAAAAATATTTTCCGCCGGTTAAGTTGTTGAGGGCTGATTTCTTGTCCTGTGGTAAAAAGCCTTCTGTTTTGACTGCCAAACCTTTCAGGGGAGCATTTGCAACGTGCTGGCACCATGTTTGAGTGAATTGCCAAAAGTCAGATTTTTGCTGAAATTGTGACCCAGGGGCTTAGGGATTTTTTCAAAATAATATTTTCCGCCGGTTAAGTTGTTGAGGGCTGATTTCTTCTCCTGTCATAAAAAGCCTTCTGTGTCCGTCGCCAAAGCTTTCAGGGGAGCATTTGCAACGTGCTGGCACCATTTTTGAGTGAATTGCCAAAAGTCAGATTTTTGCTGAAATTGTGACCCCGGGGCTTAGGGATTTTTTCAAAAAAATATTTTCCGCCGGTTAAGTTGTTGAGGGCTGATTTCTTGTCCTGTGGTAAAAAGCCTTCTGTTTTGACTGCCAAACCTTTCAGGGGAGCATTTGCAATCGGTTGGCACCATTTTTGAGTGAATGGCCAAAAGTCAGATTTTTGCTGAAATTGTGACCCCGGGGCTTAGGGATTTTTTCAAAAAAATATTTTCCGCCGGTTAAGTTGTTGAGGGCTGATTTCTTGTCCTGTGGTAAAAAGCCTTCTGTTTTGACTGCCAAACCTTTCAGGGGAGCATTTGCAACGTGCTGGCACCATGTTTGAGTGAATTGCCAAAAGTCAGATTTTTGCTGAAATTGTGACCCAGGGGCTTAGGGATTTTTTCAAAATAATATTTTCCGCCGGTTAAGTTGTTGAGGGCTGATTTCTTCTCCTGTCATAAAAAGCCTTCTGTGTCCGTCGCCAAAGCTTTCAGGGGAGCATTTGCAACGTGCTGGCACCATTTTTGAGTGAATTGCCAAAAGTCAGATTTTTGCTGAAATTGTGACCCCGGGGCTTAGGGATTTTTTCAAAAAAATATTTTCCGCCGGTTAAGTTGTTGAGGGCTGATTTCTTGTCCTGTGATAAAAAGCCTTCTGTTTCGACTGCCAAACCTTTCAGGGGAGCATTTGCAACATGCTGGCACCATTTTTGAGTGAATTGCCAAAAGTCAGATTTTTGCTGAAATTGTAACCCCGGAGCTTAGGGATTTTTTCAAAAAAATATTTTCCGCAGGTTAGGTTGTTGAGGGCTGATTTCTTGTCCTGTGATAAAAAGCCTTCTGTTTCCATCGCCAAACCTTTCCGGGGAGCATTTGCAACGTGCTGGCACCATTTTTGATTGAATTGCCAAAAGTCAGATTTTTGCTGAAATAGCGACCCCGGGGCTTAGGGATTTTTTCAAAAAAATATTTTCCGCAGGTTAGGTTTTCGAGGGCTGATTTCTTGTCCTGTGATAAAAAGCCTTCTGTTTCCATCGCCAAAGCTTTCAGGGGAGCCTTTGCAACCTGCTGGCACCATTTTTGAGTGAATTACCAAAAGTCAGATTTTTGCTGAAATTGTGACCCCGGGGCTTAGGTATTTTTTGAAAAAAATATTTTCCGCCAGTTAAGTTGTTGAGGGCTTATTTCTTGTCCTGTGATAAAAAGCCTTCTGTTTCCATCATCAAAGCTTTCAGGGGAGCATTTGCAACCAGTTGGCACCATTTTTGAGTGAATTGCCAAAAGTCAGATTTTTGCTGAAATTGTGACCCCGGGGCTTAGGGATTTTTTCAAAAAAATATTTTCCGCCGGTTAAGTTGTTGAGGGCTGATTTCTTGTCCGGTGATAAAAAGCCTTCTGTTTTGACTGCCAAACCTTTCAGGGGAGCATTTGCAATCGGTTGGCACCATTTTTGAGTGAATGGCCAAAAGTCAGATTTTTGCTGAAATTGTGACCCCGGGGCTTAGGGATTTTTTCAAAAAAATATTTTCCGCCGGTTAAGTTGTTGAGGGCTGATTTCTTGTCCTGTGGTAAAAAGCCTTCTGTTTTGACTGCCAAACCTTTCAGGGGAGCATTTGCAACGTGCTGGCACCATTTTTGAGTGAATTGCCAAAAGTCAGATTTTTGCTGAAATTGTGACCCAGGGGCTTAGGGATTTTTTCAAAATAATATTTTCCGCCGGTTAAGTTGTTGAGGGCTGATTTCTTCTCCTGTCATAAAAAGCCTTCTGTGTCCGTCGCCAAAGCTTTCAGGGGAGCATTTGCAACGTGCTGGCACCATTTTTGAGTGAATTGCCAAAAGTCAGATTTTTGCTGAAATTGTGACCCCGGGGCTTAGGGATTTTTTCAAAAAAATATTTTCCGCCGGTTAAGTTGTTGAGGGCTGATTTCTTGTCCTGTGATAAAAAGCCTTCTGTTTCGACTGCCAAACCTTTCAGGGGAGCATTTGCAACATGCTGGCACCATTTTTGAGTGAATTGCCAAAAGTCAGATTTTTGCTGAAATTGTGACCCCGGGGCTTAGGGATTTTTTCAAAAAAATATTTTCCGCAGGTTAGGTTGTTGAGGGCTGATTTCTTGTCCTGTGATAAAAAGCCTTCTTTTTCCATCGCCAAACCTTTCCGGGGCTCATTTGCAACTGCTTGGCACCATTTTTGAGTGAATTGCCAAAAGTCAGATTTTTGCTGAAATTGTGACCCCGGGGCTTAGGGATTTTTTCAAAAAAATATTTTCCGCCGGTTAAGTTGTTGAGGGCTGATTTCTTGTCCTGTGATAAAAAGCCTTCTGTTTCGACTGCCAAACCTTTCAGGGGAGCATTTGCAACATGCTGGCACCATTTTTGAGTGAATTGCCAAAAGTCAGATTTTTGCTGAAATTGTGACCCCGGGGCTTAGGGATTTTTTCAAAAAAATATTTTCCGCAGGTTAGGTTGTTGAGGGCTGATTTCTTGTCCTGTGATAAAAAGCCTTCTGTTTCCATCGCCAAACCTTTCCGGGGAGCATTTGCAACGTGCTGGCACCATTTTTGATTGAATTGCCAAAAGTCAGATTTTTGCTGAAATAGCGACCCCGGGGCTTAGGGATTTTTTCAAAAAAATATTTTCCGCAGGTTAGGTTTTCGAGGGCTGATTTCTTGTCCTGTGATAAAAAGCCTTCTGTTTCCATCGCCAAAGCTTTCAGGGGAGCCTTTGCAACCTGCTGGCACCATTTTTGAGTGAATTACCAAAAGTCAGATTTTTGCTGAAATTGTGACCCCGGGGCTTAGGTATTTTTTGAAAAAAATATTTTCCGCCAGTTAAGTTGTTGAGGGCTTATTTCTTGTCCTGTGATAAAAAGCCTTCTGTTTCCATCATCAAAGCTTTCAGGGGAGCATTTGCAACCAGTTGGCACCATTTTTGAGTGAATTGCCAAAAGTCAGATTTTTGCTGAAATTGTGACCCCGGGGCTTAGGGATTTTTTCAAAAAAATATTTTCCGCCGGTTAAGTTGTTGAGGGCTGATTTCTTGTCCGGTGATAAAAAGCCTTCTGTTTTGACTGCCAAACCTTTCAGGGGAGCATTTGCAATCGGTTGGCACCATTTTTGAGTGAATGGCCAAAAGTCAGATTTTTGCTGAAATTGTGACCCCGGGGCTTAGGGATTTTTTCAAAAAAATATTTTCCGCCGGTTAAGTTGTTGAGGGCTGATTTCTTGTCCTGTGGTAAAAAGCCTTCTGTTTTGACTGCCAAACCTTTCAGGGGAGCATTTGCAACGTGCTGGCACCATTTTTGAGTGAATTGCCAAAAGTCAGATTTTTGCTGAAATTGTGACCCAGGGGCTTAGGGATTTTTTCAAAATAATATTTTTCGCCGGTTAAGTTGTTGAGGGCTGATTTCTTCTCCTGTCATAAAAAGCCTTCTGTGTCCGTCGCCAAAGCTTTCAGGGGAGCATTTGCAACGTGCTGGCACCATTTTTGAGTGAATTGCCAAAAGTCAGATTTTTGCTGAAATTGTGACCCCGGGGCTTAGGGATTTTTTCAAAAAAATATTTTCCGCCGGTTAAGTTGTTGAGGGCTGATTTCTTGTCCTGTGATAAAAAGCCTTCTGTTTCGACTGCCAAACCTTTCAGGGGAGCATTTGCAACATGCTGGCACCATTTTTGAGTGAATTGCCAAAAGTCAGATTTTTGCTGAAATTGTGACCCCGGGGCTTAGGGATTTTTTCAAAAAAATATTTTCCGCAGGTTAGGTTGTTGAGGGCTGATTTCTTGTCCTGTGATAAAAAGCCTTCTTTTTCCATCGCCAAACCTTTCCGGGGCTCATTTGCAACTGCTTGGCACCATTTTTGAGTGAATTGCCAAAAGTCAGATTTTTGCTGAAATTGTGACCCCGGGGCTTAGGGATTTTTTCAAAAAAATATTTTCCGCAGGTTAGATTTTCGAGGGCTTATTTCTTGTCCTGTGATAAAAAGCCTTCTGTTTCCATCGCCAAAGCTTTCAGGGGAGCCTTTGCAACCTGCTGGCACCATTTTTGAGTGAATTGCCAAAAGTCAGATTTTTGCTGAAATTGTGACCCCGGGGCTTAGGGATTTTTTCAAAAAAATATTTTCCGCAGGTTAGATTTTCGAGGGCTTATTTCTTGTCCTGTGATAAAAAGCCTTCTGTTTCCATCGCCAAAGCTTTCAGGGGAGCCTTTGCAACCTGCTGGCACCATTTTTGAGTGAATTGCCAAAAGTCAGATTTTTGCTGAAATTGTGACCCCGGGGCTTAGGGATTTTTTCAAAAAAATATTTTCCGCAGGTTAGATTTTCGAGGGCTTATTTCTTGTCCTGTGATAAAAAGCCTTCTGTTTCCATCGCCAAAGCTTTCAGGGGAGCCTTTGCAACATGCTGGCACCATTTTTGAGTGAATTGCCAAAAGTCAGATTTTTGCTGAAATTGTGACCCCGGGGCTTAGGGATTTTTTCAAAAAAATATTTTCCGCAGGTTAGATTTTCGAGGGCTGATTTCTTGTCCTGTGATAAAAAGCCTTCTGTTTCCATCGCCAAAGCTTTCAGGGGAGCCTTTGCAACCTGCTGGCACCCTTTTTTAGTGAATTGCCAAAAGTCAGATTTTTGCTGAAATTGTGACCCCAGGGCTTAGGGATTTTTTCAAAAAAATATTTTCCGCCGGTTAAGTTGTTGAGGCCTAATTTCTTGTCCTGTGGTAAAAAGCCTTCTGTTTTGACTGCCAAACCTTTCAGGGGAGCCTTTGCAACGTGCTGGCACCATTTTTGAGTGAATTGCCAAAAGTCAGATTTTTGCTGAATTTGTGACACAGGGGCTTAGGGATTTTTTCAAAAAAATATTTTCCGCAGGTTAGGTTGTTGAGGGCTGATTTCTTGTCCTGTGATAAAAAGCCTTCTGTTTCCATCGCCAAAGCTTTCAGGGGAGCATTTGCAACGTGCTGGCACCATTTTTGAGTGAATTACCAAAAGTCAGATTTTTGCTGAAATTGTGACCCCGGGGCTTAGGTATTTTTTGAAAAAAATATTTTCCGCCAGTTAAGTTGTTGAGGGCTTATTTCTTGTCCTGTGATAAAAAGCCTTCTGTTTCCATCATCAAATCTTTCAGGGGAGCATTTGCAACCAGTTGGCACCATTTTTGAGTGAATTGCCAAAAGTCAGATTTTTGCTGAAATTGTGACCCCGGGGCTTAGGGATTTTTTCAAAAAAATATTTTCCGCCGGTTAAGTTGTTGAGGGCTGATTTCTTGTCCTGTGATAAAAAGCCTTCTGTTTCCATCGCCAAAGCTTTCAGGGGAGCCTTTGCAACCTGCTGGCACCATTTTTGAGTGAATTGCCAAAAGTCAGATTTTTGCTGAAATTGTGACCCCGGGGCTTAGGTATTTTTTGAAAAAAATATTTTCCGCCGGTTAAGTTGTTGAGGGCTGATTTCTTGTCCTGTGATAAAAAGCCTTCTGTTTCGACTGCCAAACCTTTCAGGGGAGCATTTGCAACATGCTGGCACCATTTTTGAGTGAATTGCCAAAAGTCAGATTTTTGCTGAAATTGTGACACAGGGGCTTAGGGATTTTTTCAAAAAAATATTTTCCGCAGGTTAGGTTGTTGAGGGCTGATTTCTTGTCCTGTGGTAAAAAGCCTTCTGTTTCCATCGCCAAAGCTTTCAGGGGAGCCTTTGCAACCTGCTAGCACCATTTTTGAGTGAATTGCCAAAAGTCAGATTTTTGCTGAAATTGTGACCCCGGGGCTTAGGGATTTTTTCAAAAAAATATTTTCCGCAGGTTAGATTTTTGAGGGCTTATTTCTTGTCCTGTGATAAAAAGCCTTCTGTTTCCATCGCCAAAGCTTTCAGGGGAGCCTTTGCAACTGGTTGGCACCATTTTTGAGTGAATTGCCAAAAGTCAGATTTTTGCTGAAATTGTGACCCCGGGTCTTAGGGATTTTTTCAAAAAAATATTTTCCGCTGGTTAAGTTGTTGAGGGCTGATTTCTTCTCCTGTGATAAAAAGCCTTCTGTTTCCATCATCAAAGCTTTCAGGGGAGCATTTGCAACCAGTTGGCACCATTTTTGAGTGAATTGCCAAAAGTCAGATTTTTGCTGAAATTGTGACCCCGGGGCTTAGGGATTTTTTCAAAAAAATATTTTCCGCCGGTTAAGTTGTTGAGGGCTGATTTCTTGTCCGGTGATAAAAAGCCTTCTGTTTTGACTGCCAAACCTTTCAGGGGAGCATTTGCAATCGGTTGGCACCATTTTTGAGTGAATGGCCAAAAGTCAGATTTTTGCAGAAATTGTGACCCCGGGGCTTAGGGATTTTTTCAAAAAAATATTTTCCGCCGGTTAAGTTGTTGAGGGCTGATTTCTTGTCCTGTGATAAAAAGCCTTCTGTTTCCATCGCCAAAGCTTTCAGGGGAGCCTTTGCAACCTGCTGGCACCATTTTTGAGTGAATTGCCAAAAGTCAGATTTTTGCTGAAATTGTGACCCCGGGGCTTAGGGATTTTTTCAAAAAAATATTTTCCGCCGGTTAAGTTGTTGAGGGCTGATTTCTTGTCCTGTGATAAAAAGCCTTCTGTTTCGACTGCCAAACCTTTCAGGGGAGCATTTGCAACATGCTGGCACCATTTTTGAGTGAATTGCCAAAAGTCAGATTTTTGCTGAAATTGTGACACAGGGGCTTAGGGATTTTTTCAAAAAAATATTTTCCGCAGGTTAGGTTGTTGAGGGCTGATTTCTTGTCCTGTGGTAAAAAGCCTTCTGTTTCCATCGCCAAAGCTTTCAGGGGAGCATTTGCAACGTGCTGGCACCATTTTTGAGTGAATTGCCAAAAGTCAGATTTTTGCTGAAATTGTGACCCTGGGGTTTAGGGATTTTTTCAAAATAATATTTTCCGCAGGTTAGATTTTCGAGGGCTTATTTCTTGTCCTGTGATAAATAGCCTTCTGTTTCTATCGCCAAAGCTTTCAGGGGAGGATTTGCAACCGGTTGGCACCATTTTTTAATGAATTGCCAAAAGTCAGAATTTTGCTGAAATTGTGACCCCGGGGCTTAGGGATTTTTTCAAAAAAATATTTTCCGCTGGTTAAGTTGTTGAGGGCTGATTTCTTGTCCTGTGATAAAAAGCCTTCTGTTTCCATCACCAAAGCTTTCAGGGGAGCCTTTGCAACCTGCTAGCACCATTTTTGAGTGAATTGCCAAAAGTCAGATTTTTGCTGAAATTGTGACCCCGGGGCTTAGGGATTTTTTCAAAAAAATATTTTCCGCAGGTTAGATTTTCGAGGGCTTATTTCTTGTCCTGTGATAAAAAGCCTTCAGTTTCGACTACCAAACCTTTCAGAGGATCATTTGCAACCGGTTGGCACCATTTTTGAGTGAATTGCCAAAAGTCAGATTTTTGCTGAAATTGTGACACCGGGGCTTAGGGATTTTTTCAAAAAAATATTTTCCGCCGGTTAATTTGTTGAGGGCTGATTTCTTGTCCTGTGATAAAAAGCCTTCAGTTTCGACTGCCAAACCTTTCAGGGGAGCATTTGCAACTGGTTGGCACCATTTTTGAGTGAATTGCCAAAAGTCAGATTTTTGCTGAAATTGTGACCCCGGGGCTTAGGGATTTTTTCAAAAAAATATTTTCCGCAGGTTAGATTTTCGAGGGCTTATTTCTTGTCCTGTGATAAAAAGCCTTCTGTTTCCATCGCCAAAGCTTTCAGGGGAGCCTTTGCAATTGGTTGGCACCATTTTTGAGTGAATTGCCAAAAGTCAGATTTTTGCTGAAATTGTGACCCCGGGGCTTAGGGATTTTTTCAAAAAAATATTTTCCGCCGGTTAAGTTGTTGAGGGCTGATTTCTTGTCCTGTGATAAAAAGCCTTCTGTTTCCATCGCCAAAGCTTTCAGTGGAGCATTTGCAACGTGCTGGCACCATTTTTGAGTGAATTGCCAAAAGTCAGATTTTTGCTGAAATTGTGACCCCCGGGGCTTAGGGATTTTTTCAAAAAAATATTTTCCGCCGGTTAAGTTGTTGAGGGCTGATTTCTTCTCCTGTGATAAAAAGCCTTCTGTTTCCATCGCCAAAGCTTTCAGGGGAGCATTTGCAACGTGCTGGCACCATTTTTGAGTGAATTGCCAAAAGTCAGATTTTTGCTGAAATTGTGACCCCGGGGCTTAGTGATTTTTTCAAAAAAATATTTTCCGCCGGTTAATTTGTTGAGGGCTGATTTCTTGTCCTATGATAAAAAGCCTTCTGTTTCCATCGCCAAACCTTTCCGGGGAGCATTTGCAACTGGTTGGCAACATTTTTGAGTGAATTGCCAAAAGTCAGATTTTTGCTGAAATTGTGACCCCGGAGCTTAGGGATTTTTTCCAAAAAATATTTTCCGCCGGTTAAGTTGTTGAGGGCTGATTTCTTGTCCTGTGATAAAAAGCCTTCTGTTTTGACTGCCAAACCTTTCAGGGGAGCATTTGCAAACTGCTGGCACCATTTTTGAGTGAATTGCCAAAAGTCAGATTTTTGCTGAAATTGTGACACCGGGGCTTAGGGATTTTTTCAAAAAAATATTTTCCGCCGGTTAATTTGTTGAGGGCTGATTTCTTGTCCTATGATAAAAAGCCTTCTGTTTCCATCGCCAAACCTTTCCGGGGAGCATTTGCAACTGGTTTGCACCATTTTTGAGTGAATTGCCAAAAGTCAGATTTTTGCTGAAATTGTGACCCCGGGGCTTAGGGATTTTTTCAAAAAAATATTTTCCGCAGTTTAGGTTTTCGAGGGCTGATTTCTTGTCCTGTGATAAAAAGCCTTCTGTTTCGACTGCCAAACCCTTCAGGGGAGCCTTTGCAACCTGCTAGCACCATTTTTGAGTGATTACCAAAAGTCAGATTTTTGCTGAAATTGTGACCCCGGGGCTTAGGGATTTTTTCAAAAAAATATTTTCCGCCGGTTAAGTTGTTGAGGGCTGATTTCTTGTCCTGTGATAAAAAGCCTTCTGTTTTGACTGCCAAACCTTTCAGGGGAGCATTTGCAACATGCTGGCACCATTTTTGAGTGAATTGCCAAAAGTCAGATTTTTGCTGAAATTGTGACCCCGGGGCTTAGGGATTTTTTCAAAAAAATATTTTCCGCAGGTTAGATTTTCGAGGGCTTATTTCTTGTCCTGTGATAAAAAGCCTTCTGTTTCCATCGCCAAAGCTTTCAGGGGAGCCTTTGCAACCTGCTGGCACCATTTTTGAGTGAATTGCCAAAAGTCAGATTTTTGCTGAAATTGTGACCCCGGGGCTTAGGGATTTTTTCAAAAAAATATTTTCCGCAGGTTAGATTTTCGAGGGCTTATTTCTTGTCCTGTGATAAAAAGCCTTCTGTTTCCATCGCCAAAGCTTTCAGGGGAGGATTTGCAACCGGTTGGCACCATTTTTTAATGAATTGCCAAAAGTCAGATTTTTGCTGAAATTGTGACCCCGGGGCTTAGGGATTTTTTCAAAAAAATATTTTCCGCCGGTTAAGTTGTTGAGGGCTGATTTCTTGTCCTGTGATAAAAAGCCTTCTGTTTCCATCACCAAAGCTTTCAGGGGAGCCTTTGCAACCTGCTAGCACCATTTTTGAGTGAATTGCCAAAAGTCAGATTTTTGCTGAAATTGTGACCCCGGGGCTTAGGGATTTTTTCAAAAAAATATTTTCCGCAGGTTAGATTTTCGAGGGCTTATTTCTTGTCCTGTGATAAAAAGCCTTCTGTTTCCATCGCCAAAGCTTTCAGGGGAGCCTTTGCAACCTGCTGGCACCATTTTTGAGTGAATTGCCAAAAGTCAGATTTTTGCTGAAATTGTGACCCCGGGGCTTAGGGATTTTTTCAAAAAAATATTTTCCGCAGGTTAGATTTTTGAGGGCTGATTTCTTGTCCTGTGATAAAAAGCCTTCTGTTTCCATCGCCAAAGCTTTCAGGGGAGGATTTGCAACCGGTTGGCACCATTTTTGAACGAATTGCCAAAAGTCAGATTTTTGCTGAAATTGTGACCCCGGGGCTTAGGGATTTTTTCAAAAAAAAATTTTCCGCAGGTTAGATTTTTGAGGGCTTATTTCTTGTCCTGTGATAAAAAGCCTTCTGTTTCCATCGCCAAACCTTTCAGGGGAGCCTTTGCAACTGGTTGGCACCATTTTTGAGTGAATTGCCAAAAGTCAGATTTTTGCTGAAATTGTGACCCCGGGGCTTAGGGATTTTTTCAAAAAAATATTTTCTGTAGGTTAGGTTTTCGAGGGCTGATTTCTTGCCCTGTGATAAAAAGCCTTCTGTTTTGACTGCCAAAGCTTTCAGGGGAGCCTTTGCAACCTGCTGGCACCATTTTTGAGTGAATTGCCAAAAGTCAGATTTTTGCTGAAATTGTGACCCCGGGGCTTAGGGATTTTTTCAAAAAAATATTTTCCGCAGGTTAGATTTTCGAGGGCTTATTTCTTGTCCTGTGATAAAAAGCCTTCTGTTTCCATCGCCAAAGCTTTCAGGGGAGCCTTTGCAACCTGCTGGCACCATTTTTGAGTGAATTGCCAAAAGTCAGATTTTTGCTGAAATTGTGACCCCGGGGCTTAGGGATTTTTTCAAAAAAATATTTTCCGCAGGTTAGATTTTTGAGGGCTGATTTCTTGTCCTGTGATAAAAAGCCTTCTGTTTCCATCGCCAAAGCTTTCAGGGGAGGATTTGCAACCGGTTGGCACCATTTTTGAACGAATTGCCAAAAGTCAGATTTTTGCTGAAATTGTGACCCCGGGGCTTAGGGATTTTTTCAAAAAAATATTTTCCGCCGGTTAAGTTGTTGAGGGCTGATTTCTTGTCCTGTGATAAAAAGCCTTCTGTTTCGACTGCCAAACCCTTCAGGGGAGCCTTTGCAACCTGCTAGCCTCATTTTTGAGTGAATTGCCAAAAGTCAGATTTTTGCTGAAATTGTGACCCCGGGGCTTAGGGATTTTTTCAAAAAAATATTTTCTGTAGGTTAGGTTTTCGAGGGCTGATTTCTTGCCCTGTGATAAAAAGCCTTCTGTTTCGACTGCCAAAGCTTTCAGGGGAGCCTTTGCAACCTGCTGGCACCATTTTTGAGTGAATTGCCAAAAGTCAGATTTTTGCTGAAATTGTGACCCCGGGGCTTAGGGATTTTTTCAAAAAAATATTTTCCGCAGGTTAGGTTTTCGAGGGCTGATTTCTTGCCCTGTGATAAAAAGCCTTCTGTTTCCATCTCCAAAGCTTTGAGGGGAGGATTTGCAACCGGTTGGCACCATTTTTTAATGAATTGCCAAAAGTCAGATTTTTGCTGAAATTGTGACCCCGGGGCTTAGGGATTTTTTCAAAAAAATATTTTCCGCCGGTTAAGTTGTTGAGGGCTGATTTCTTGTCCTGTGATAAAAAGCCTTCTGTTTCCATCACCAAAGCTTTCAGGGGAGCCTTTGCAACCTGCTAGCACCATTTTTGAGTGAATTGCCAAAAGTCAGATTTTTGCTGAAATTGTGACCCCGGGGCTTAGGGATTTTTTCAAAAAAATATTTTCCGCAGGTTAGATTTTCGAGGGCTTATTTCTTGTCCTGTGATAAAAAGCCTTCTGTTTCCATCGCCAAAGCTTTCAGGGGAGCCTTTGCAACCTGCTGGCACCATTTTTGAGTGAATTGCCAAAAGTCAGATTTTTGCTGAAATTGTGACCCCGGGGCTTAGGGATTTTTTCAAAAAAATATTTTCCGCTGGTTAAGTTGTTGAGGGCTGATTTCTTGTCCTATGATAAAAAGCCTTCTGTTTCCATCGCCAAAGCTTTCAGGGGAGGATTTGCAACCGGTTGGCACCATTTTTGAACGAATTGCCAAAAGTCAGATTTTTGCTGAAATTGTGACCCCGGGGCTTAGGGATTTTTTCAAAAAAATATTTTCCGCCGGTTAAGTTGTTGAGGGCTGATTTCTTGTCCTGTGATAAAAAGCCTTCTGTTTCGACTGCCAAACCCTTCAGGGGAGCCTTTGCAACCTGCTAGCCTCATTTTTGAGTGAATTGCCAAAAGTCAGATTTTTGCTGAAATTGTGACCCCGGGGCTTAGGGATTTTTTCAAAAAAATATTTTCTGTAGGTTAGGTTTTCGAGGGCTGATTTCTTGCCCTGTGATAAAAAGCCTTCTGTTTCGACTGCCAAACCCTTCAGGGGAGCCTTTGCAACCTGCTAGCCCCATTTTTGAGTGAATTGCCAAAAGTCAGATTTTTGCTGAAATTGTGACCCCGGGGCTTAGGGATTTTTTCAAAAAAATATTTTCCGCAGGTTAGGTTTTCGAGGGCTGATTTCTTGCCCTGTGATAAAAAGCCTTCTGTTTCCATCGCCAAACCTTTCAGGGGAGCCTTAGCAACCTGCTGGCACCATTTTTGAGTGATTACCAAAAGTCAGATTTTTGCTGAAATTGTGACCCCGGGGCTTAGGGATTTTTTCAAAAAAATATTTTCCGCCGGTTAAGTTGTTGAGGGCTGATTTCTTGTCCTGTGATAAAAAGCCTTCTGTTTCGACTGCCAAACCCTTCAGGGGAGCCTTTGCAACCTGCTAGCCCCATTTTTGAGTGAATTGCCAAAAGTCAGATTTTTGCTGAAATTGTGACCCTGGGGCTTAGGGATTTTTTCAAAAAAATATTTTCCGCTGGTTAAGTTGTTGAGGGCTGATTTCTTGTCCTGTGATAAAAAGCCTTCTGTTTCCATCACCAAAGCTTTCAGGGGAGCCTTTGCAACCTGCTAGCACCATTTTTGAGTGAATTGCCAAAAGTCAGATTTTTGCTGAAATTGTGACCCCGGGGCTTAGGGATTTTTTCAAAAAAATATTTTCCGCAGGTTAGATTTTCGAGGGCTTATTTCTTGTCCTGTGATAAAAAGCCTTCAGTTTTGACTGCCAAACCTTTCAGGGGATCATTTGCAACCGGTTGGCACCATTTTTGAGTGAATTGCCAAAAGTCAGATTTTTGCTGAAATTGTGACACCGGGGCTTAGGGATTTTTTCAAAAAAATATTTTCCGCCGGTTAATTTGTTGAGGGCTGATTTCTTGTCCTGTGATAAAAAGCCTTCAGTTTCGACTGCCAAACCTTTCAGGGGAGCATTTGCAACTGGTTGGCACCATTTTTGAGTGAATTGCCAAAAGTCAGATTTTTGCTGAAATTGTGACCCCGGGGCTTAGGGATTTTTTCAAAAAAATATTTTCCGCCGGTTAAGTTGTTGAGGGCTGATTTCTTCTCCTGTGATAAAAAGCCTTCTGTTTCCATCGCCAAAGCTTTCAGGGGAGCATTTGCAACGTGCTGGCACCATTTTTGAGTGAATTGCCAAAAGTCAGATTTTTGCTGAAATTGTGACCCCGGGGCTTAGGGATTTTTTCAAAAAAATATTTTCTGCCGGTTAATTTGTTGAGGGCTGATTTCTTGTCCTATGATAAAAAGCCTTCTGTTTCCATCGCCAAACCTTTCCGGGGAGCATTTGCAACTGGTTGGCAACATTTTTGAGTGAATTGCCAAAAGTCAGATTTTTGCTGAAATTGTGACCCCGGAGCTTAGGGATTTTTTCCAAAAAATATTTTCCGCCGGTTAAGTTGTTGAGGGCTGATTTCTTGTCCTGTGATAAAAAGCCTTCTGTTTTGACTGCCAAACCTTTCAGGGGAGCATTTGCAAACTGCTGGCACCATTTTTGAGTGAATTGCCAAAAGTCAGATTTTTGCTGAAATTGTGACACCGGGGCTTAGGGATTTTTTCAAAAAAATATTTTCCGCCGGTTAATTTGTTGAGGGCTGATTTCTTGTCCTATGATAAAAAGCCTTCTGTTTCCATCGCCAAACCTTTCCGGGGAGCATTTGCAACTGGTTTGCACCATTTTTGAGTGAATTGCCAAAAGTCAGATTTTTGCTGAAATTGTGACCCCGGGGCTTAGGGATTTTTTCAAAAAAATATTTTCCGCAGTTTAGGTTTTCGAGGGCTGATTTCTTGTCCTGTGATAAAAAGCCTTCTGTTTCGACTGCCAAACCCTTCAGGGGAGCATTTGCAACCTGCTAGCACCATTTTTGAGTGATTACCAAAAGTCAGATTTTTGCTGAAATTGTGACCCCGGGGCTTAGGGATTTTTTCAAAAAAATATTTTCCGCCGGTTAAGTTGTTGAGGGCTGATTTCTTGTCCTGTGATAAAAAGCCTTCTGTTTCAACTGCCAAAGCTTTCAGGGGAGCATTTGCAACGTGCTGGCACCATTTTTGAGTGAATTGCCAAAAGTCAGATTTTTGCTGAAATTGTGACCCCGGGGCTTAGGGATTTTTTCAAAAAAAAAATTTCCGCAGGTTAGATTTTCGAGGCCTTATTTCTTGTCCGGTGATAAAAAGCCTTCTGTTTCCATCGCCAAAGCTTTCAGGGGAGCCTTTGCAACCTGCTAGCACCATTTTTGAGTGAATTGCCAAAAGTCAGATTTTTGCTGAAATTGTGACCCCGGGGCTTAGGGATTTTTTCAAACAAATATTTTCCGCCGGTTAATTTGTTGAGGGCTGATTTCTTGTCCTATGATAAAAAGCCTTCTGTTTCCATCGCCAAACCTTTCCGGGGAGCATTTGCAACTGGTTGGCACCATTTTTGAGTGAATTGCCAAAAGTCAGATTTTTGCTGAAATTGTGACCCCGGGGCTTAGGGATTTTTTCAAAAAAATATTTTCCGCCGGTTAAGTTGTTGAGGGCTGATTTCTTGTCCTGTGATAAAAAGCCTTCAGTTTCGACTGCCAAACCTTTCAGGGGATCATTTGCAACCGGTTGGCACCATTTTTGAGTGAATTGTCGAAAGTCAGATTTTTGCTGAAATTGTGACCCCGGGGCTTAGGGATTTTTTCAAAAAAATATTTTCCGCCGGTTAAGTTGTTGAGGGCTGATTTCTTGTCCTGTGATAAAAAGCCTTCTGTTTCGACTGCCAAACCTTTCAGGGGAGCATTTGCAACATGCTGGCACCATTTTTGAGTGAATTGCCAAAAGTCAGATTTTTGCTGAAATTGTGACCCCGGGGCTTAGGGATTTTTTCAAAAAAATATTTTCCGCAGGTTAGGTTGTTGAGGGCTGATTTCTTGTCCTGTGATAAAAAGCCTTCTGTTTCCATCGCCAAAGCTTTCAGGGGAGCATTTGCAACGTGCTGGCACCATTTTTGAGTGAATTGCCAAAAGTCAGATTTTTGCTGAAATTGTGACCCCGGGGTTTAGGGATTTTTTCAAAATAATATTTTCCGCAGGTTAGATTTTCGAGGGCTTATTTCTTGTCCTGTGATAAAAAGCCTTCTGTTTCCATCGCCAAAGCTTTCAGGGGAGGATTTGCAACTGGTTTGCACCATTTTTGAGTGAATTGCCAAAAGTCAGATTTTTGCTGAAATTGTGACCCCGGGGCTTAGGGATTTTTTCAAAAAAATATTTTCCGCAGTTTAGGTTTTCGAGGGCTGATTTCTTGTCCTGTGATAAAAAGCCTTCTGTTTCGACTGCCAAACCCTTCAGGGGAGCATTTGCAACCTGCTAGCACCATTTTTGAGTGATTACCAAAAGTCAGATTTTTGCTGAAATTGTGACCCCGGGGCTTAGGGATTTTTTCAAAAAAATATTTTCCGCCGGTTAAGTTGTTGAGGGCTGATTTCTTGTCCTGTGATAAAAAGCCTTCTGTTTCAACTGCCAAAGCTTTCAGGGGAGCATTTGCAACGTGCTGGCACCATTTTTGAGTGAATTGCCAAAAGTCAGATTTTTGCTGAAATTGTGACCCCGGGGCTTAGGGATTTTTTCAAAAAAAAAATTTCCGCAGGTTAGATTTTCGAGGCCTTATTTCTTGTCCGGTGATAAAAAGCCTTCTGTTTCCATCGCCAAAGCTTTCAGGGGAGCCTTTGCAACCTGCTAGCACCATTTTTGAGTGAATTGCCAAAAGTCAGATTTTTGCTGAAATTGTGACCCCGGGGCTTAGGGATTTTTTCAAACAAATATTTTCCGCCGGTTAATTTGTTGAGGGCTGATTTCTTGTCCTATGATAAAAAGCCTTCTGTTTCCATCGCCAAACCTTTCCGGGGAGCATTTGCAACTGGTTGGCACCATTTTTGAGTGAATTGCCAAAAGTCAGATTTTTGCTGAAATTGTGACCCCGGGGCTTAGGGATTTTTTCAAAAAAATATTTTCCGCCGGTTAAGTTGTTGAGGGCTGATTTCTTGTCCTGTGATAAAAAGCCTTCAGTTTCGACTGCCAAACCTTTCAGGGGATCATTTGCAACCGGTTGGCACCATTTTTGAGTGAATTGTCGAAAGTCAGATTTTTGCTGAAATTGTGACCCCGGGGCTTAGGGATTTTTTCAAAAAAATATTTTCCGCCGGTTAAGTTGTTGAGGGCTGATTTCTTGTCCTGTGATAAAAAGCCTTCTGTTTCGACTGCCAAACCTTTCAGGGGAGCATTTGCAACATGCTGGCACCATTTTTGAGTGAATTGCCAAAAGTCAGATTTTTGCTGAAATTGTGACCCCGGGGCTTAGGGATTTTTTCAAAAAAATATTTTCCGCAGGTTAGGTTGTTGAGGGCTGATTTCTTGTCCTGTGATAAAAAGCCTTCTGTTTCCATCGCCAAAGCTTTCAGGGGAGCATTTGCAACGTGCTGGCACCATTTTTGAGTGAATTGCCAAAAGTCAGATTTTTGCTGAAATTGTGACCCCGGGGTTTAGGGATTTTTTCAAAATAATATTTTCCGCAGGTTAGATTTTCGAGGGCTTATTTCTTGTCCTGTGATAAAAAGCCTTCTGTTTCCATCGCCAAAGCTTTCAGGGGAGGATTTGCAACCGGTTGGCACCATTTTTTAATGAATTGCCAAAAGTCAGATTTTTGCTGAAATTGTGACCCCGGGGCTTAGGCATTTTTTCAAAAAAATATTTTCCGCCGGTTAAGTTGTTGAGGGCTGATTTCTTGTCCTGTGATAAAAAGCCTTCTGTTTCCATCACCAAAGCTTTCAGGGGAGCCTTTGCAACCTGCTAGCACCATTTTTGAGTGAATTGCCAAAAGTCAGATTTTTGCTGAAATTGTGACCCCGGGGCTTAGGGATTTTTTCAAAAAAATATTTTCCGCAGGTTAGATTTTCGAGGGCTTATTTCTTGTCCTGTGATAAAAAGCCTTCTGTTTCCATCGCCAAAGCTTTCAGGGGAGCCTTTGCAACCTGCTGGCACCATTTTTGAGTGAATTCCCAAAAGTCAGATTTTTGCTGAAATTGTGACCCCGGGGCTTAGGGATTTTTTCAAAAAAATATTTTCCGCAGGTTAGATTTTTGAGGGCTGATTTCTTGTCCTGTGATAAAAAGCCTTCTGTTTCCATCGCCAAAGCTTTCAGGGGAGGATTTGCAACCGGTTGGCACCATTTTTGAACGAATTGCCAAAAGTCAGATTTTTGCTGAAATTGTGACCCCGGGGCTTAGGGATTTTTTCAAAAAAATATTTTCCGCCGGTTAAGTTGTTGAGGGGTGATTTCTTGTCCTGTGATAAAAAGCCTTCTGTTTCCATCACCAAAGCTTTCCGGGGAGCCTTTGCAACCTGCTGGCACCATTTTTGAGTGAATTGCCAAAAGTCAGATTTTTGCTGAAATTGTGACCCCGGGGCTTAGGGATTTTTTCAAAAAAATATTTTCCGCCGGTTAAGTTGTTGAGGGCTGATTTCTTGTCCTGTGATAAAAAGCCTTCTGTTTCGACTGCCAAACCCTTCAGGGGAGCCTTTGCAACCTGCTAGCCTCATTTTTGAGTGAATTGCCAAAAGTCAGATTTTTGCTGAAATTGTGACCCCGGGACTTAGGGATTTTTTCAAAAAAATATTTTCCGCCGGTTAAGTTGTGGAGGGCTGATTTATTGCCCTGTGATAAAAAGCCTTCTGTTTCGACTGCCAAAGCTTTCAGGGGAGCCTTTGCAACCTGCTGGCACCATTTTTGAGTGAATTGCCAAAAGTCAGATTTTTGCTGAAATTGTGACCCCGGGGCTTAGGGATTTTTTCAAAAAAATATTTTCCGCAGGTTAGGTTTTCGAGGGCTGATTTCTTGCCCTGTGATAAAAAGCCTTCTGTTTCCATCGCCAAAGCTTTCAGGGGAGCATTTGCAACGTGCTGGCACCATTTTTGAGTGAATTGCCAAAAGTCAGATTTTTGCTGAAATTGTGACCCCGGGGTTTAGGGATTTTTTCAAAATAATATTTTCCGCAGGTTAGATTTTCGAGGGCTTATTTCTTGTCCTGTGATAAAAAGCCTTCTGTTTCCATCGCCAAAGCTTTCAGGGGAGGATTTGCAACCGGTTGGCACCATTTTTTAATGAATTGCCAAAAGTCAGATTTTTGCTGAAATTGTGACCCCGGGGCTTAGGGATTTTTTCAAAAAAATATTTTCCGCAGGTTAGATTTTCGAGGGCTTATTTCTTGTCCTGTGATAAAAAGCCTTCTGTTTCCATCGCCAAAGCTTTCAGGGGAGCCTTTGCAACCTGCTGGCACCATTTTTGAGTGAATTCCCAAAAGTCAGATTTTTGCTGAAATTGTGACCCCGGGGCTTAGGGATTTTTTCAAAAAAATATTTTCCGCAGGTTAGATTTTTGAGGGCTGATTTCTTGTCCTGTGATAAAAAGCCTTCTGTTTCCATCGCCAAAGCTTTCAGGGGAGGATTTGCAACCGGTTGGCACCATTTTTGAACGAATTGCCAAAAGTCAGATTTTTGCTGAAATTGTGACCCCGGGGCTTAGGGATTTTTTCAAAAAAATATTTTCCGCCGGTTAAGTTGTTGAGGGGTGATTTCTTGTCCTGTGATAAAAAGCCTTCTGTTTCCATCACCAAAGCTTTCCGGGGAGCCTTTGCAACCTGCTGGCACCATTTTTGAGTGAATTGCCAAAAGTCAGATTTTTGCTGAAATTGTGACCCCGGGGCTTAGGGATTTTTTCAAAAAAATATTTTCCGCCGGTTAAGTTGTTGAGGGCTGATTTCTTGTCCTGTGATAAAAAGCCTTCTGTTTCGACTGCCAAACCCTTCAGGGGAGCCTTTGCAACCTGCTAGCCTCATTTTTGAGTGAATTGCCAAAAGTCAGATTTTTGCTGAAATTGTGACCCCGGGACTTAGGGATTTTTTCAAAAAAATATTTTCCGCCGGTTAAGTTGTGGAGGGCTGATTTATTGCCCTGTGATAAAAAGCCTTCTGTTTCGACTGCCAAAGCTTTCAGGGGAGCCTTTGCAACCTGCTGGCACCATTTTTGAGTGAATTGCCAAAAGTCAGATTTTTGCTGAAATTGTGACCCCGGGGCTTAGGGATTTTTTCAAAAAAATATTTTCCGCAGGTTAGGTTTTCGAGGGCTGATTTCTTGCCCTGTGATAAAAAGCCTTCTGTTTCCATCGCCAAAGCTTTCAGGGGAGCATTTGCAACGTGCTGGCACCATTTTTGAGTGAATTGCCAAAAGTCAGATTTTTGCTGAAATTGTGACCCCGGGGTTTAGGGATTTTTTCAAAATAATATTTTCCGCAGGTTAGATTTTCGAGGGCTTATTTCTTGTCCTGTGATAAAAAGCCTTCTGTTTCCATCGCCAAAGCTTTCAGGGGAGGATTTGCAACCGGTTGGCACCATTTTTTAATGAATTGCCAAAAGTCAGATTTTTGCTGAAATTGTGACCCCGGGGCTTAGGGATTTTTTCAAAAAAATATTTTCCGCCGGTTAAGTTGTTGAGGGCTGATTTCTTGTCCTGTGATAAAAAGCCTTCTGTTTCCATCACCAAAGCTTTCAGGGGAGCCTTTGCAACCTGCTAGCACCATTTTTGAGTGAATTGCCAAAAGTCAGATTTTTGCTGAAATTGTGACCCCGGGGCTTAGGGATTTTTTCAAAAAAATATTTTCCGCCGGTTAAGTTGTTGAGGGCTGATTTCTTGTCCTGTGATAAAAAGCCTTCTGTTTCGACTGCCAAACCCTTCAGGGGAGCCTTTGCAACCTGCTAGCCTCATTTTTGAGTGAATTGCCAAAAGTCAGATTTTTGCTGAAATTGTGACCCCGGGGCTTAGGGATTTTTTCAAAAAAATATTTTCTGTAGGTTAGGTTTTCGAGGGCTGATTTCTTGCCCTGTGATAAAAAGCCTTCTGTTTCGACTGCCAAAGCTTTCAGGGGAGCCTTTGCAACCTTCTGGCACCATTTTTGAGTGAATTGCCAAAAGTCAGATTTTTGCTGAAATTGTGACCCCGGGGCTTAGGGATTTTTTCAAAAAAATATTTTCCGCAGGTTAGGTTTTCGAGGGCTGATTTCTTGCCCTGTGACAAAAAGCCTTCTGTTTCCATCGCCAAAGCTTTCAGTGGAGCCTTAGCAACCTGCTGGCACCATTTTTGAGTGATTACCAAAAGTCAGATTTTTGCTGAAATTGTGACCCCGGGGCTTAGGGATTTTTTCAAAAAAATATTTTCCGCCGGTTAAGTTGTTGAGTGCTGATTTCTTGTCCTGTGATAAAACGCCTTCTGTTTCGACTGCCAAACCCTTCAGGGGAGCCTTTGCAACCTGCTAGCCCCATTTTTGAGTGAATTGCCAAAAGTCAGATTTTTGCTGAAATTGTGACCCCGGGACTTAGGGATTTTTTCAAAAAAATATTTTCCGCCGGTTAAGTTGTTGAGGGCTTATTTCTTGTCCTGTGATAAAAAGCCTTCTGTTTCCATCGCCAAAGCTTTCAGGGGAGAATTTGCAACGTGCTGGCACCATTTTTGAGTGAATTGCCAAAAGTCAGATTTTTGCTGAAATAGCGACCCTGGGGCTTAGGGATTTTTTCAAAAAAATAATTTCCGCAGGTTAGATTTTCGAGGGCTGATTTCTTGCCCTGTGATAAAAAGCCTTCTGTTTCCATCGCCAAAGCTTTTAGGGGAGCCTTTGCAACCTGCTAGCACCATTTTTGAGTGAATTGCCAAAAGTCAGATTTTTGCTGAAATTGTGACGCCGGGGCTTAGGGATTTTTTTAAAAAAATATTTTCCGCCGGTTAAGTTGTTGAGGGCTGATTTCTTGTCCTGTGATAAAAAGCCTTCTGTTTCCATCGCCAAAGCTTTCAGGGGAGCCTTTGGAACCTGCTGGCACCATTTTTGAGTGATTACCAAAAGTCAGATTTTTGCTGAAATTGTGACCCCGGGGCTTAGGGATTTTTTCAAAAAAATATTTTCCGCAGTTTAGGTTTTCGAGGGCTGATTTCTTGTCCTGTGATAAAAAGCCTTCTGTTTCGACTGCCAAACCCTTCAGGGGAGCATTTGCAACATGCTGGCACCATTTTTGAGTGAATTGCCAAAAGTCAGATTTTTGCTGAAATTGTGACCCCGGGGCTTAGGGATTTTTTCAAAAAAATATTTTCCGCCGGTTAATTTGTTGAGGGCTGATTTCTTGTCCTATGATAAAAAGCCTTCTGTTTCCATCGCCAAACCTTTCCGGGGAGCATTTGCAACTGGTTTGCACCATTTTTGAGTGAATTGCCAAAAGTCAGATTTTTGCTGAAATTGTGACCCCGGGGCTTAGGGATTTTTTCAAAAAAATATTTTCCGCAGTTTAGGTTTTCGAGGGCTGATTTCTTGTCCTGTGATAAAAAGCCTTCTGTTTCTACTGCCAAACCCTTCAGGGGAGCATTTGCAACCTGCTAGCACCATTTTTGAGTGATTACCAAAAGTCAGATTTTTGCTGAAATTGTGACCCCGGGGCTTAGGGATTTTTTCAAAAAAATATTTTCTGTAGGTTAGGTTTTCGAGGGCTGATTTCTTGCCCTGTGATAAAAAGCCTTCTGTTTCGACTGCCAAAGCTTTCAGGGGAGCCTTTGCAACCTTCTGGCACCATTTTTGAGTGAATTGCCAAAAGTCAGATTTTTGCTGAAATTGTGACCCCGGGGCTTAGGGATTTTTTCAAAAAAATATTTTCCGCAGGTTAGGTTTTCGAGGGCTGATTTCTTGCCCTGTGATAAAAAGCCTTCTGTTTCCATCGCCAAAGCTTTCAGGGGAGCCTTAGCAACCTGCTGGCACCATTTTTGAGTGATTACCAAAAGTCAGATTTTTGCTGAAATTGTGACCCCGGGGCTTAGGGATTTTTTCAAAAAAATATTTTCCGCCGGTTAAGTTGTTGAGGGCTGATTTCTTGTCCTGTGATAAAACGCCTTCTGTTTCGACTGCCAAACCCTTCAGGGGAGCCTTTGCAACCTGCTAGCCCCATTTTTGAGTGAATTGCCAAAAGTCAGATTTTTGCTGAAATTGTGACGCCGGGACTTAGGGATTTTTTCAAAAAAATATTTTCCGCCGGTTAAGTTGTTGAGGGCTTATTTCTTGTCCTGTGATAAAAAGCCTTCTGTTTCCATCGCCAAAGCTTTCAGGGGAGAATTTGCAACGTGCTGGCACCATTTTTGAGTGAATTGCCAAAAGTCAGATTTTTGCTGAAATAGCGACCCTGGGGCTTAGGGATTTTTTCAAAAAAATAATTTCCGCAGGTTAGATTTTCGAGGGCTGATTTCTTGCCCTGTGATAAAAAGCCTTCTGTTTCCATCGCCAAAGCTTTTAGGGGAGCCTTTGCAACCTGCTAGCACCATTTTTGAGTGAATTGCCAAAAGTCAGATTTTTGCTGAAATTGTGACGCCGGGGCTTAGGGATTTTTTTAAAAAAATATTTTCCGCCGGTTAAGTTGTTGAGGGCTGATTTCTTGTCCTGTGATAAAAAGCCTTCTGTTTCCATCGCCAAAGCTTTCAGGGGAGCCTTTGGAACCTGCTGGCACCATTTTTGAGTGATTACCAAAAGTCAGATTTTTGCTGAAATTGTGACCCCGGGGCTTAGGGATTTTTTCAAAAAAATATTTTCCGCAGTTTAGGTTTTCGAGGGCTGATTTCTTGTCCTGTGATAAAAAGCCTTCTGTTTCGACTGCCAAACCCTTCAGGGGAGCATTTGCAACATGCTGGCACCATTTTTGAGTGAATTGCCAAAAGTCAGATTTTTGCTGAAATTGTGACCCCGGGGCTTAGGGATTTTTTCAAAAAAATATTTTCCGCCGGTTAATTTGTTGAGGGCTGATTTCTTGTCCTATGATAAAAAGCCTTCTGTTTCCATCGCCAAACCTTTCCGGGGAGCATTTGCAACTGGTTTGCACCATTTTTGAGTGAATTGCCAAAAGTCAGATTTTTGCTGAAATTGTGACCCCGGGGCTTAGGGATTTTTTCAAAAAAATATTTTCCGCAGTTTAGGTTTTCGAGGGCTGATTTCTTGTCCTGTGATAAAAAGCCTTCTGTTTCTACTGCCAAACCCTTCAGGGGAGCATTTGCAACCTGCTAGCACCATTTTTGAGTGATTACCAAAAGTCAGATTTTTGCTGAAATTGTGACCCCGGGGCTTAGGGATTTTTTCAAAAAAATATTTTCCGCCGGTTAAGTTGTTGAGGGCTGATTTCTTGTCCTGTGATAAAAAGCCTTCTGTTTCAACTGCCAAAGCTTTCAGGGGAGCATTTGCAACGTGCTGGCACCATTTTTGAGTGAATTGCCAAAAGTCAGATTTTTGCTGAATTTGTGACCCCGGGGCTTAGGGATTTTTTCAAAAAAAAAATTTCCGCAGGTTAGATTTTCGATGCCTTATTTCTTGTCCGGTGATAAAAAGCCTTCTGTTTCCATCGCCAAAGCTTTCAGGGGAGCCTTTGCAACCTGCTAGCACCATTTTTGAGTGAATTGCCAAAAGTCAGATTTTTGCTGAAATTGTGACCCCGGGGCTTAGGGATTTTTTCAAACAAATATTTTCCGCCGGTTAATTTGTTGAGGGCTGATTTCTTGTCCTATGATAAAAAGCCTTCTGTTTCCATCGCCAAACCTTTCCGGGGAGCATTTGCAACTGGTTGGCACCATTTTTGAGTGAATTGCCAAAAGTCAGATTTTTGCTGAAATTGTGACCCCGGGGCTTAGGGATTTTTTCAAAAAAATATTTTCCGCCGGTTAAGTTGTTGAGGGCTGATTTCTTGTCCTGTGATAAAAAGCCTTCAGTTTCGACTGCCAAACCTTTCAGGGGATCATTTGCAACCGGTTGGCACCATTTTTGAGTGAATTGTCGAAAGTCAGATTTTTGCTGAAATTGTGACCCCGGGGCTTAGGGATTTTTTCAAAAAAATATTTTCCGCCGGTTAAGTTGTTGAGGGCTGATTTCTTGTCCTGTGATAAAAAGCCTTCTGTTTCGACTGCCAAACCTTTCAGGGGAGCATTTGCAACATGCTGGCACCATTTTTGAGTGAATTGCCAAAAGTCAGATTTTTGCTGAAATTGTGACCCCGGGGCTTAGGGATTTTTTCAAAAAAATATTTTCCGCAGGTTAGGTTGTTGAGGGCTGATTTCTTGTCCTGTGATAAAAAGCCTTCTGTTTCCATCGCCAAAGCTTTCAGGGGAGCATTTGCAACGTGCTGGCACCATTTTTGAGTGAATTGCCAAAAGTCAGATTTTTGCTGAAATTGTGACCCCGGGGTTTAGGGATTTTTTCAAAATAATATTTTCCGCAGGTTAGATTTTCGAGGGCTTATTTCTTGTCCTGTGATAAAAAGCCTTCTGTTTCCATCGCCAAAGCTTTCAGGGGAGGATTTGCAACCGGTTGGCACCATTTTTTAATGAATTGCCAAAAGTCAGATTTTTGCTGAAATTGTGACCCCGGGGCTTAGGGATTTTTTCAAAAAAATATTTTCCGCCGGTTAAGTTGTTGAGGGCTGATTTCTTGTCCTGTGATAAAAAGCCTTCTGTTTCCATCACCAAAGCTTTCAGGGGAGCCTTTGCAACCTGCTAGCACCATTTTTGAGTGAATTGCCAAAAGTCAGATTTTTGCTGAAATTGTGACCCCGGGGCTTAGGGATTTTTTCAAAAAAATATTTTCCGCAGGTTAGATTTTCGAGGGCTTATTTCTTGTCCTGTGATAAAAAGCCTTCTGTTTCCATCGCCAAAGCTTTCAGGGGAGCCTTTGCAACCTGCTGGCACCATTTTTGAGTGAATTCCCAAAAGTCAGATTTTTGCTGAAATTGTGACCCCGGGGCTTAGGGATTTTTTCAAAAAAATATTTTCCGCAGGTTAGATTTTTGAGGGCTGATTTCTTGTCCTGTGATAAAAAGCCTTCTGTTTCCATCGCCAAAGCTTTCAGGGGAGGATTTGCAACCGGTTGGCACCATTTTTGAACGAATTGCCAAAAGTCAGATTTTTGCTGAAATTGTGACCCCGGGGCTTAGGGATTTTTTCAAAAAAATATTTTCCGCCGGTTAAGTTGTTGAGGGGTGATTTCTTGTCCTGTGATAAAAAGCCTTCTGTTTCCATCACCAAAGCTTTCCGGGGAGCCTTTGCAACCTGCTGGCACCATTTTTGAGTGAATTGCCAAAAGTCAGATTTTTGCTGAAATTGTGACCCCGGGGCTTAGGGATTTTTTCAAAAAAATATTTTCCGCCGGTTAAGTTGTTGAGGGCTGATTTCTTGTCCTGTGATAAAAAGCCTTCTGTTTCGACTGCCAAACCCTTCAGGGGAGCCTTTGCAACCTGCTAGCCTCATTTTTGAGTGAATTGCCAAAAGTCAGATTTTTGCTGAAATTGTGACCCCGGGACTTAGGGATTTTTTCAAAAAAATATTTTCCGCCGGTTAAGTTGTGGAGGGCTGATTTCTTGCCCTGTGATAAAAAGCCTTCTGTTTCGACTGCCAAAGCTTTCAGGGGAGCCTTTGCAACCTGCTGGCACCATTTTTGAGTGAATTGCCAAAAGTCAGATTTTTGCTGAAATTGTGACCCCGGGGCTTAGGGATTTTTTCAAAAAAATATTTTCCGCAGGTTAGGTTTTCGAGGGCTGATTTCTTGCCCTGTGATAAAAAGCCTTCTGTTTCCATCGCCAAAGCTTTCAGGGGAGCATTTGCAACGTGCTGGCACCATTTTTGAGTGAATTGCCAAAAGTCAGATTTTTGCTGAAATTGTGACCCCGGGGTTTAGGGATTTTTTCAAAATAATATTTTCCGCAGGTTAGATTTTCGAGGGCTTATTTCTTGTCCTGTGATAAAAAGCCTTCTGTTTCCATCGCCAAAGCTTTCAGGGGAGGATTTGCAACCGGTTGGCACCATTTTTTAATGAATTGCCAAAAGTCAGATTTTTGCTGAAATTGTGACCCCGGGGCTTAGGGATTTTTTCAAAAAAATATTTTCCGCCGGTTAAGTTGTTGAGGGCTGATTTCTTGTCCTGTGATAAAAAGCCTTCTGTTTCCATCACCAAAGCTTTCAGGGGAGCCTTTGCAACCTGCTAGCACCATTTTTGAGTGAATTGCCAAAAGTCAGATTTTTGCTGAAATTGTGACCCCGGGGCTTAGGGATTTTTTCAAAAAAATATTTTCCGCCGGTTAAGTTGTTGAGGGCTGATTTCTTGTCCTGTGATAAAAAGCCTTCTGTTTCGACTGCCAAACCCTTCAGGGGAGCCTTTGCAACCTGCTAGCCTCATTTTTGAGTGAATTGCCAAAAGTCAGATTTTTGCTGAAATTGTGACCCCGGGGCTTAGGGATTTTTTCAAAAAAATATTTTCTGTAGGTTAGGTTTTCGAGGGCTGATTTCTTGCCCTGTGATAAAAAGCCTTCTGTTTCGACTGCCAAAGCTTTCAGGGGAGCCTTTGCAACCTGCTGGCACCATTTTTGAGTGAATTGCCAAAAGTCAGATTTTTGCTGAAATTGTGACCCCGGGGCTTAGGGATTTTTTCAAAAAAATATTTTCCGCAGGTTAGGTTTTCGAGGGCTGATTTCTTGCCCTGTGATAAAAAGCCTTCTGTTTCCATCGCCAAAGCTTTCAGGGGAGCCTTAGCAACCTGCTGGCACCATTTTTGAGTGATTACCAAAAGTCAGATTTTTGCTGAAATTGTGACCCCGGGGCTTAGGGATTTTTTCAAAAAAATATTTTCCGCCGGTTAAGTTGTTGAGGGCTGATTTCTTGTCCTGTGATAAAACGCCTTCTGTTTCGACTGCCAAACCCTTCAGGGGAGCCTTTGCAACCTGCTAGCCCCATTTTTGAGTGAATTGCCAAAAGTCAGATTTTTGCTGAAATTGTGACCCCGGGACTTAGGGATTTTTTCAAAAAAATATTTTCCGCCGGTTAAGTTGTTGAGGGCTTATTTCTTGTCCTGTGATAAAAAGCCTTCTGTTTCCATCGCCAAAGCTTTCAGGGGAGAATTTGCAACATGCTGGCACCATTTTTGAGTGAAATGCCAAAAGTCAGATTTTTGCTGAAATTGTGACACAGGGGCTTAGGGATTTTTTCAAAAAAAATATTTTCCGCAGGTTAGGTTGTTGAGGGCTGATTTCTTGTCCTGTGATAAAAAGCCTTCTGTTTCCATCGCCAAAGCTTTCAGGGGAGCATTTGCAACGTGCTGGCACCATTTTTGAGTGAATTGCCAAAAGTCAGATTTTTGCTGAAATTGTGACCCCGGGGTTTAGGGATTTTTTCAAAATAATATTTTCCGCAGGTTAGATTTTCGAGGGCTTATTTCTTGTCCTGTGATAAAAAGCCTTCTGTTTCCATCGCCAAAGCTTTCAGGGGAGGATTTGCAACCGGTTGGCACCATTTTTTAATGAATTGCCAAAAGTCAGATTTTTGCTGAAATTGTGACCCCGGGGCTTAGGGATTTTTTCAAAAAAATATTTTCCTCTGGTTAAGTTGTTGAGGGCTGATTTCTTGTCCTGTGATAAAAAGCCTTCTGTTTCCATCACCAAAGCTTTCAGGGGAGCCTTTGCAACCTGCTAGCACCATTTTTGAGTGAATTGCCAAAAGTCAGATTTTTGCTGAAATTGTGACCCCGGGGCTTAGGGATTTTTTCAAAAAAATATTTTCCGCAGGTTAGATTTTCGAGGGCTTATTTCTTGTCCTGTGATAAAAAGCCTTCTGTTTCCATCGCCAAAGCTTTCAGGGGAGCCTTTGCAACTGGTTGGCACCATTTTTGAGTGAATTGCCAAAAGTCAGATTTTTGCTGAAATTGTGACCCCGGGGCTTAGGGATTTTTTCAACAAAATATTTTCCGCCGGTTAAGTTGTTGAGGGCTGATTTCTTGTCCTGTGATAAAAAGCCTTCTGTTTCCATCGCCAAACCTTTCAGGGGAGCATTTGCAACGTGCTGGCACCATTTTTGAGTGAATTGCCAAAAGACAGATTTTTGCTGAAATTGTGACCCCGGGGCTTAGGGATTTTTTCAAAAAAATATTTTCCGCCGGTTAATTTGTTGAGGGCTGATTTCTTGTCCTATGATAAAAAGCCTTCTGTTTCCATTGCCAAACCTTTCCGGGGAGCATTTGCAACTGGTTGGCACCATTTTTGAGTGAATTGCCAAAAGTCAGATTTTTGCTGAAATTGTGACCCCGGGGCTTAGGGATTTTTTCAAAAAAATATTTTCCGCAGGTTAGATTTTTGAGGGCTTATTTCTTGTCCTGTGATAAAAAGCCTTCTGTTTCCATCGCCAAAGCTTTCAGGGGAGCCTTTGCAACCTGCTATCACCATTTTTGAGTGAATTGCCAAAAGTCAGATTTTTGCTGAAATTGTGACCCCGGGGCTTAGGGATTTTTTCAAAAAAATATTTTCCGCTGGTTAAGTTGTTGAGGGCTGATTTCTTGTCCTGTGATAAAAAGCCTTCTGTTTCCATCACCAAAGCTTTCAGGGGAGCCTTTGCAACCTGCTAGCACCATTTTTGAGTGAATTGCCAAAAGTCAGATTTTTGCTGAAATTGTGACCCCGGGGCTTAGGGATTTTTTCAAAAAAATATTTTCCGCAGGTTAGATTTTCGAGGGCTTATTTCTTGTCCTGTGATAAAAAGCCTTCTGTTTCCATCGCCAAAGCTTTCAGGGGAGCCTTTGCAACTGGTTGGCACCATTTTTGAGTGAATTGCCAAAAGTCAGATTTTTGCTGAAATTGTGACCCCGGGGCTTAGGGATTTTTTCAAAAAAATATTTTCCGCAGGTTAGATTGTTGAGGGCTGATTTCTTGTCCTATGATAAAAAGCCTTCTGTTTCCATCGCCAAACCTTTCCGGGGAGCATTTGCAACTGGTTTGCACCATTTTTGAGTGAATTGCCAAAAGTCAGATTTTTGCTGAAATTGTGACCCCGGGGCTTAGGGATTTTTTCAAAAAAATATTTTCTGTAGGTTAGGTTTTCGAGGGCTGATTTCTTGTCCTGTGATAAAAAGCCTTCTGTTTCGACTGCCAAACCTTTCAGGGGAGCCTTTGCAACCTGCTAGCACCATTTTTGAGTGAATTGCCAAAAGTCAGATTTTTGCTGAAATTGTGACCCCGGGGCTTAGGGATTTTTTCAAAAAAATATTTTCCGCTGGTTAAGTTGTTGAGGGCTGATTTCTTGTCCTGTGATAAAAAGCCTTCTGTTTCCATCACCAAAGCTTTCAGGGGAGCCTTTGCAACCTTCTAGCACCATTTTTGAGTGAATTGCCAAAAGTCAGATTTTTGCTGAAATTGTGACCCCGGGGCTTAGGGATATTCTCAAAAAAATATTTTCCGCCGGTTAAGTTGTTGAGGGCTGATTTCTTCTCCTGTGATAAAAAGCCTTCTGTTTTGACTGCCAAACCTTTCAGGGGAGCATTTGCAACGTGCTGGCACCATTTTTGAGTGAATTGACAAAAGTCAGATTTTTGCTGAAATTGTGACCCCCGGGGCTTAGGGATTTTTTCAAAAAAATATTTTCCGCCGGTTAAGTTGTTGAGGGCTGATTTCTTGTCCTATGATAAAAAGCCTTCTGTTTCCATCGCCAAACCTTTCCGGGGAGCATTTGCAACTGGTTGGCACCATTTTTGAGTGAATTGCCAAAAGTCAGATTTTTGCTGAAATTGTGACCCCGGGGCTTAGGGATTTTTTCAAAAAAATATTTTCCGCCGGTTAAGTTGTTGAGGGCTGATTTCTTGTCCTGTGATAAAAAGCCTTCTGTTTCGACTGCCAAACCTTTCAGGGGATCATTTGCAACCGGTTGGCACCATTTTTGAGTGAATTGCCAAAAGTCAGATTTTTGCTGAAATTGTGACACCGGGGCTTAGGGATTTTTTCAAAAAAATATTTTCCGCCGGTTAAGTTGTTGAGGGCTGATTTCTTGTCCTATGATAAAAAGCCTTCTGTTTCCATCGCCAAACCTTTCCGGGGAGCATTTGCAACTGGTTGGCACCATTTTTGAGTGAATTGCCAAAAGTCAGATTTTTGCTGAAATTGTGACCCCGGGGCTTAGGGATTTTTTCAAAAAAATATTTTCCGCCGGTTAAGTTGTTGAGGGCTGATTTCTTGTCCTGTGATAAAAAGCCTTCTGTTTCGACTGCCAAACCCTTCAGGGGAGCCTTTGCAACCTGCTAGCCTCATTTTTGAGTGAATTGCCAAAAGTCAGATTTTTGCTGAAATTGTGACCCCGGGGCTTAGGGATTTTTTCAAAAAAATATTTTCTGTAGGTTAGGTTTTCGAGGGCTGATTTCTTGCCCTGTGATAAAAAGCCTTCTGTTTCGACTGCCAAAGCTTTCAGGGGAGCCTTTGCAACCTGCTGGCACCATTTTTGAGTGAATTGCCAAAAGTCAGATTTTTGCTGAAATTGTGACCCCGGGGCTTAGGGATTTTTTCAAAAAAATATTTTCCGCAGGTTAGGTTTTCGAGGGCTGATTTCTTGCCCTGTGATAAAAAGCCTTCTGTTTCCATCGCCAAAGCTTTCAGGGGAGGATTTGCAACCGGTTGGCACCATTTTTTAATGAATTGCCAAAAGTCAGATTTTTGCTGAAATTGTGACCCCGGGGCTTAGGGATTTTTTCAAAAAAATATTTTCCGCCGGTTAAGTTGTTGAGGGCTGATTTCTTGTCCTGTGATAAAAAGCCTTCTGTTTCCATCACCAAAGCTTTCAGGGGAGCCTTTGCAACCTGCTAGCACCATTTTTGAGTGAATTGCCAAAAGTCAGATTTTTGCTGAAATTGTGACCCCGGGGCTTAGGGATTTTTTCAAAAAAATATTTTCCGCAGGTTAGATTTTCGAGGGCTTATTTCTTGTCCTGTGATAAAAAGCCTTCTGTTTCCATCGCCAAACCCTTCAGGGGAGCCTTTGCAACCTGCTAGCCCCATTTTTGAGTGAATTGCCAAAAGTCAGATTTTTGCTGAAATTGTGACCCCGGGACTTAGGGATTTTTTCAAAAAAATATTTTCCGCCGGTTAAGTTGTTGAGGGCTGATTTCTTGTCCTGTGATAAAAAGCCTTCTGTTTCGACTGCCAAACCTTTCAGGGGATCATTTGCAACCGGTTGGCACCATTTTTGAGTGAATTGCCAAAAGTCAGATTTTTGCTGAAATTGTGACCCCGGGGCTTAGGGATTTTTTCAAAAAAATATTTTCCGCAGGTTAGATTTTCGAGGGCTTATTTCTTGTCCTGTGATAAAAAGCCTTCTGTTTCCATCGCCAAACCCTTCAGGGGAGCCTTTGCAACCTGCTAGCCCCATTTTTGAGTGAATTGCCAAAAGTCAGATTTTTGCTGAAATTGTGACCCCGGGACTTAGGGATTTTTTCAAAAAAATATTTTCCGCCGGTTAATTTGTTGAGGGCTGATTTCTTGTCCTGTGATAAAAAGCCTTCTGTTTCGACTGCCAAACCTTTCAGGGGAGCATTTGCAACATGCTGGCACCATTTTTGAGTGAATTGCCAAAAGTCAGATTTTTGCTGAAATTGTGACCCCGGGGCTTAGGGATTTTTTCAAAAAAATATTTTCCGCAGGTTAGGTTGTTGAGGGCTGATTTCTTGTCCTGTGATAAAAAGCCTTCTGTTTCCATCGCCAAAGCTTTCAGGGGAGCATTTGCAACGTGCTGGCACCATTTTTGAGTGAATTGCCAAAAGTCAGATTTTTGCTGAAATTGTGACCCCGGGGTTTAGGGATTTTTTCAAAATAATATTTTCCGCAGGTTAGATTTTCGAGGGCTTATTTCTTGTCCTGTGATAAAAAGCCTTCTGTTTCCATCGCCAAAGCTTTCAGGGGAGGATTTGCAACCGGTTGGCACCATTTTTTAATGAATTGCCAAAAGTCAGATTTTTGCTGAAATTGTGACCCCGGGGCTTAGGGATTTTTTCAAAAAAATATTTTCCGCTGGTTAAGTTGTTGAGGGCTGATTTCTTGTCCTGTGATAAAAAGCCTTCTGTTTCCATCACCAAAGCTTTCAGGGGAGCCTTTGCAACCTGCTAGCACCATTTTTGAGTGAATTGCCAAAAGTCAGATTTCTGCTGAAATTGTGACCCCGGGGCTTAGGGATTTTTTCAAAAAAATATTTTCCGCCGGTTAAGTTGTTGAGGGCTGATTTCTTGTCCTGTGATAAAAAGCCTTCTGTTTCCATCGCCAAACCTTTCAGGGGAGCATTTGCAACGTGCTGGCACCATTTTTGAGTGAATTTCTCAAAAGTCAGATTTTTGCTGAAATTGTGACCCCGGGGCTTAGGGATTTTTTCAAAAAAATATTTTCCGCCGGTTAAGTTGTTGAGGGCTGATTTCTTGTCCTATGATAAAAAGCCTTCGGTTTCCATTGCCAAAACTTTCCGGGGAGCATTTGCAACTGGTTGGCACCATTTTTGAGTGAATTGCCAAAAGTCAGATTTTTGCTGAAATTGTGACCCCGGGGCTTAGGGATTTTTTCAAAAAAATATTTTCCGCAGGTTAGGTTTTCGAGGGCTGATTTCTTGTCCTGTGATAAAAAGCCTTCTGTTTCAACTGCCAAACCCTTCAGGGGAGCCTTTGCAACCTGCTAGCACCATTTTTGAGTGAATTGCCAAAAGTCAGATTTTTGCTGAAATTGTGACCCCGGGGCTTAGGGATTTTTTCAAAAAAATATTTTCCGCAGGTTAAGTTGTTGAGGGCTGATTTCTTGTCCTGTGATAAAAAGCCTTCAGTTTCGACTGCCAAACCTTTCAGGGGATCATTTGCAACCGGTTGGCACCATTTTTGAGTGAATTGCCAAAAGTCAGATTTTTGCTGAAATTGTGACACCGGGGCTTAGGGATTTTTTCAAAAAAATATTTTCCGCCGGTTAAGTTGTTGAGGGCTGATTTCTTGTCCTATGATAAAAAGCCTTCTGTTTCCATCGCCAAACCTTTCCGGGGAGCATTTGCAACTGGTTGGCACCATTTTTGAGTGAATTGCCAAAAGTCAGATTTTTGCTGAAATTGTGACCCCGGGGCTTAGGGATTTTTTCAAAAAAATATTTTCCGCCGGTTAAGTTGTTGAGGGCTGATTTCTTGTCCTGTGATAAAAAGCCTTCAGTTTCGACTGCCAAACCTTTCAGGGGATCATTTGCAACCGGTTGGCACCATTTTTGAGTGAATTGCCAAAAGTCAGATTTTTGCTGAAATTGTGACCCCGGGGCTTAGGGATTTTTTCAAAAAAATATTTTCTGTAGGTTAGGTTTTCGAGGGCTGATTTCTTGCCCTGTGATAAAAAGCCTTCTGTTTCGACTGCCAAACCCTTCAGGGGAGCCTTTGCAACGTGCTGGCCCCATTTTTGAGTGAATTGCCAAAAGTCAGATTTTTGCTGAAATTGTGACCCCGGGGCTTAGGGATTTTTTCAAAAAAATATTTTCCGCAGGTTAGGTTTTCGAGGGCTGATTTCTTGTCCTATGATAAAAAGCCTTCTGTTTCCATCGCCAAACCTTTCCGGGGAGCATTTGCAACCGGTTGGCACCATTTTTGAGTGAATTGCCAAAAGTCAGATTTTTGCTGAAATTGTGACCCCGGGGCTTAGGGATTTTTTCAAAAAAATATTTTCCGCAGGTTAGGTTTTCGAGGGCTGATTTCTTGTCCTGTGATAAAAAGCCTTCTGTTTCGACTGCCAAACCCTTCAGGGGAGCATTTGCAACATGCTGGCACCATTTTTGAGTGAATTGCCAAAAGTCAGATTTTTGCTGAAATTGTGACCCCGGGGCTTAGGGATTTTTTCAAAAAAATATTTTCCGCCGGTTAAGTTGTTGAGGGCTGATTTCTTGTCCTGTGATAAAAAGCCTTCTGTTTCGACTGCCAAACCTTTCAGGGGAGCATTTGCAACGTGCTGGCACCATTTTTGAGTGAATTGCCAAAAGTCAGATTTTTGCTGAAATTGTGACCCCGGGGTTTAGGGATTTTTTCAAAATAATATTTTCCGCAGGTTAGATTTTCGAGGGCTTATTTCTTGTCCTGTGATAAAAAGCCTTCTGTTTCCATCGCCAAAGGTTTCAGGGGAGGATTTGCAACCGGTTGGCACCATTTTTTAATGAATTGCCAAAAGTCAGATTTTTGCTGAAATTGTGACCCCGGGGCTTAGGGATTTTTTCAAAAAAATATTTTCCTCTGGTTAAGTTGTTGAGGGCTGATTTCTTGTCCTGTGATAAAAAGCCTTCTGTTTCCATCACCAAAGCTTTCAGGGGAGCCTTTGCAACCTGCTAGCACCATTTTTGAGTGAATTGCCAAAAGTCAGATTTTTGCTGAAATTGTGACCCCGGGGCTTAGGGATTTTTTCAAAAAAATATTTTCCGCCGGTTAAGTTGTTGAGGGCTGATTTCTTGTCCTGTGATAAAAAGCCTTCTGTTTCCATCGCCAAACCTTTCAAGGGGAGCATTTGCAACGTGCTGGCACCATTTTTGAGTGAATTGCCAAAAGACAGATTTTTGCTGAAATTGTGACCCCGAGGCTTAGGGATTTTTTCAAAAAAATATTTTCCGCCGGTTAATTTGTTGAGGGATGATTTCTTGTCCTATGATAAAAAGCCTTCTGTTTCCATTGCCAAACCTTTCCGGGGAGCATTTGCAACTGGTTGGCACCATTTTTGAGTGAATTGCCAAAAGTCAGATTTTTGCTGAAATTGTGACCCCGGGGCTTAGGGATTTTTTCAAAAAAATATTTTCCGCAGGTTAGATTTTTGAGGGCTTATTTCTTGTCCTGTGATAAAAAGCCTTCTGTTTCCATCGCCAAAGCTTTCAGGGGAGCCTTTGCAACCTGCTATCACCATTTTTGAGTGAATTGCCCAAAGTCAGATTTTTGCTGAAATTGTGACCCCGGGGCTTAGGGATTTTTTCAAAAAAATATTTTCCGCTGCTTAAGTTGTTGAGGGCTGATTTCTTGTCCTGTGATAAAAAGCCTTCTGTTTCCATCACCAAAGCTTTCAGGGGAGCCTTTGCAACCTGCTAGCACCATTTTTGAGTGAATTGCCAAAAGTCAGATTTTTGCTGAAATTGTGACCCCGGGGCTTAGGGATTTTTTCAAAAAAATATTTTCCGCAGGTTAGATTTTCGAGGGCTTATTTCTTGTCCTGTGATAAAAAGCCTTCTGTTTCCATCGCCAAAGCTTTCAGGGGAGCCTTTGCAACTGGTTGGCACCATTTTTGAGTGAATTGCCAAAAGTCAGATTTTTGCTGAAATTGTGACACCGGGGCTTAGGGATTTTTTCAAAAAAATATTTTCCGCCGGTTAATTTGTTGAGGGCTGATTTCTTGTCCTGTGATAAAAAGCCTTCTGTTTCGACTGCCAAACCTTTCAGGGGAGCATTTGCAACATGCTGGCACCATTTTTGAGTGAATTGCCAAAAGTCAGATTTTTGCTGAAATTGTGACCCCGGGGCTTAGGGATTTTTTCAAAAAAATATTTTCCGCAGGTTAGGTTGTTGAGGGCTGATTTCTTGTCCTGTGATAAAAAGCCTTCTGTTTCCATCGCCAAAGCTTTCAGGGGAGCATTTGCAACGTGCTGGCACCATTTTTGAGTGAATTGCCAAAAGTCAGATTTTTGCTGAAATTGTGACCCCGGGGTTTAGGGATTTTTTCAAAATAATATTTTCCGCAGGTTAGATTTTCGAGGGCTTATTTCTTGTCCTGTGATAAAAAGCCTTCTGTTTCCATCGCCAAAGCTTTCAGGGGAGGATTTGCAACCGGTTGGCACCATTTTTTAATGAATTGCCAAAAGTCAGATTTTTGCTGAAATTGTGACCCCGGGGCTTAGGGATTTTTTCAAAAAAATATTTTCCGCTGGTTAAGTTGTTGAGGGCTGATTTCTTGTCCTGTGATAAAAAGCCTTCTGTTTCCATCACCAAAGCTTTCAGGGGAGCCTTTGCAACCTGCTAGCACCATTTTTGAGTGAATTGCCAAAAGTCAGATTTTTGCTGAAATTGTGACCCCGGGGCTTAGGGATTTTTTCAAAAAAATATTTTCCGCCGGTTAAGTTGTTGAGGGCTTATTTCTTGTCCTGTGATAAAAAGCCTTCTGTTTCCATCGCCAAACCTTTCAGGGGAGCATTTGCAACGTGCTGGCACCATTTTTGAGTGAATTGCCAAAAGTCAGATTTTTGCTGAAATTGTGAACCCGGGGCTTAGGGATTTTTTCAAAAAAATATTTTCCGCCGGTTAAGTTGTTGAGGGCTGATTTCTTGTCCTATGATAAAAAGCCTTCGGTTTCCATTGCCAAAACTTTCCGGGGAGCATTTGCAACTGGTTGGCACCATTTTTGAGTGAATTGCCAAAAGTCAGATTTTTGCTGAAATTGTGACCCCGGGGCTTAGGGATTTTTTCAAAAAAATATTTTCCGCAGGTTAGGTTTTCGAGGGCTGATTTCTCGTCCTGTGATAAAAAGCCTTCTGTTTCAACTGCCAAACCCTTCAGGGGAGCCTTTGCAACCTGCTAGCACCATTTTTGAGTGAATTGCCAAAAGTCAGATTTTTGCTGAAATTGTGACCCCGGGGCTTAGGGATTTTTTCAAAAAAATATTTTCCGCAGGTTAAGTTGTTGAGGGCTGATTTCTTGTCCTGTGATAAAAAGCCTTCAGTTTCGACTGCCAAACCTTTCAGGGGATCATTTGCAACCGGTTGGCACCATTTTTGAGTGAATTGCCAAAAGTCAGATTTTTGCTGAAATTGTGACACCGGGGCTTAGGGATTTTTTCAAAAAAATATTTTCCGCCGGTTAAGTTGTTGAGGGCTGATTTCTTGTCCTATGATAAAAAGCCTTCTGTTTCCATCGCCAAACCTTTCCGGGGAGCATTTGCAACTGGTTGGCACCATTTTTGAGTGAATTGCCAAAAGTCAGATTTTTGCTGAAATTGTGACCCCGGGGCTTAGGGATTTTTTCAAAAAAATATTTTCCGCTGGTTAAGTTGTTGAGGGCTGATTTCTTGTCCTGTGATAAAAAGCCTTCTGTTTCCATCACCAAAGCTTTCAGGGGAGCCTTTGCAACCTGCTAGCACCATTTTTGAGTGAATTGCCAAAAGTCAGATTTTTGCTGAAATTGTGACCCCGGGGCTTAGGGATTTTTTCAAAAAAATATTTTCCGCAGGTTAGATTTTCGAGGGCTTATTTCTTGTCCTGTGATAAAAAGCCTTCTGTTTCCATCGCCAAAGCTTTCAGGGGAGCCTTTGCAACTGGTTGGCACCATTTTTGAGTGAATTGCCAAAAGTCAGATTTTTGCTGAAATTGTGACACCGGGGCTTAGGGATTTTTTCAAAAAAATATTTTCCGCCGGTTAATTTGTTGAGGGCTGATTTCTTGTCCTGTGATAAAAAGCCTTCTGTTTCGACTGCCAAACCTTTCAGGGGAGCATTTGCAACATGCTGGCACCATTTTTGAGTGAATTGCCAAAAGTCAGATTTTTGCTGAAATTGTGACCCCGGGGCTTAGGGATTTTTTCAAAAAAATATTTTCCGCAGGTTAGGTTGTTGAGGGCTGATTTCTTGTCCTGTGATAAAAAGCCTTCTGTTTCCATCGCCAAAGCTTTCAGGGGAGCATTTGCAACGTGCTGGCACCATTTTTGAGTGAATTGCCAAAAGTCAGATTTTTGCTGAAATTGTGACCCCGGGGTTTAGGGATTTTTTCAAAATAATATTTTCCGCAGGTTAGATTTTCGAGGGCTTATTTCTTGTCCTGTGATAAAAAGCCTTCTGTTTCCATCGCCAAAGCTTTCAGGGGAGGATTTGCAACCGGTTGGCACCATTTTTTAATGAATTGCCAAAAGTCAGATTTTTGCTGAAATTGTGACCCCGGGGCTTAGGGATTTTTTCAAAAAAATATTTTCCGCTGGTTAAGTTGTTGAGGGCTGATTTCTTGTCCTGTGATAAAAAGCCTTCTGTTTCCATCACCAAAGCTTTCAGGGGAGCCTTTGCAACCTGCTAGCACCATTTTTGAGTGAATTGCCAAAAGTCAGATTTTTGCTGAAATTGTGACCCCGGGGCTTAGGGATTTTTTCAAAAAAATATTTTCCGCCGGTTAAGTTGTTGAGGGCTTATTTCTTGTCCTGTGATAAAAAGCCTTCTGTTTCCATCGCCAAACCTTTCAGGGGAGCATTTGCAACGTGCTGGCACCATTTTTGAGTGAATTGCCAAAAGTCAGATTTTTGCTGAAATTGTGAACCCGGGGCTTAGGGATTTTTTCAAAAAAATATTTTCCGCCGGTTAAGTTGTTGAGGGCTGATTTCTTGTCCTATGATAAAAAGCCTTCGGTTTCCATTGCCAAAACTTTCCGGGGAGCATTTGCAACTGGTTGGCACCATTTTTGAGTGAATTGCCAAAAGTCAGATTTTTGCTGAAATTGTGACCCCGGGGCTTAGGGATTTTTTCAAAAAAATATTTTCCGCAGGTTAGGTTTTCGAGGGCTGATTTCTCGTCCTGTGATAAAAAGCCTTCTGTTTCAACTGCCAAACCCTTCAGGGGAGCCTTTGCAACCTGCTAGCACCATTTTTGAGTGAATTGCCAAAAGTCAGATTTTTGCTGAAATTGTGACCCCGGGGCTTAGGGATTTTTTCAAAAAAATATTTTCCGCAGGTTAAGTTGTTGAGGGCTGATTTCTTGTCCTGTGATAAAAAGCCTTCAGTTTCGACTGCCAAACCTTTCAGGGGATCATTTGCAACCGGTTGGCACCATTTTTGAGTGAATTGCCAAAAGTCAGATTTTTGCTGAAATTGTGACACCGGGGCTTAGGGATTTTTTCAAAAAAATATTTTCCGCCGGTTAAGTTGTTGAGGGCTGATTTCTTGTCCTATGATAAAAAGCCTTCTGTTTCCATCGCCAAACCTTTCCGGGGAGCATTTGCAACTGGTTGGCACCATTTTTGAGTGAATTGCCAAAAGTCAGATTTTTGCTGAAATTGTGACCCCGGGGCTTAGGGATTTTTTCAAAAAAATATTTTCCGCCGGTTAAGTTGTTGAGGGCTGATTTCTTGTCCTGTGATAAAAAGCCTTCAGTTTCGACTGCCAAACCTTTCAGGGGATCATTTGCAACCGGTTGGCACCATTTTTGAGTGAATTGCCAAAAGTCAGATTTTTGCTGAAATTGTGACACCGGGGCTTAGGGATTTTTTCAAAAAAATATTTTCCGCCGGTTAATTTGTTGAGGGCTGATTTCTTGTCCTGTGATAAAAAGCCTTCTGTTTCGACTGCCAAACCTTTCAGGGGAGCATTTGCAACATGCTGGCACCATTTTTGAGTGAATTGCCAAAAGTCAGATTTTTGCTGAAATTGTGACCCCGGGGCTTAGGGATTTTTTCAAAAAAATATTTTCCGCCGGTTAAGTTGTTGAGGGCTGATTTCTTGTCCTGTGATAAAAAGCCTTCTGTTTCCATCGCCAAACCTTTCAGGGGAGCATTTGCAACGTGCTGGCACCATTTTTGAGTGAATTGCCAAAAGTCAGATTTTTGCTGAAATTGTGACCCCGGGGCTTAGGGATTTTTTCAAAAAAATATTTTCCGCCGGTTAAGTTGTTGAGGGCTGATTTCTTGTCCTATGATAAAAAGCCTTCGGTTTCCATTGCCAAACCTTTCCGGGGAGCATTTGCAACTGGTTGGCACCATTTTTGAGTGAATTGCCAAAAGTCAGATTTTTGCTGAAATTGTGACCCCGGGGCTTAGGGATTTTTTCAAAAAAATATTTTCCGCAGGTTAGGTTTTCGAGGGCTGATTTCTTGTCCTGTGATAAAAAGCCTTCTGTTTCAACTGCCAAACCCTTCAGGGGAGCCTTTGCAACCTGCTAGCACCATTTTTGAGTGAATTGCCAAAAGTCAGATTTTTGCTGAAATTGTGACCCCGGGGCTTAGGGATTTTTTCAAAAAAATATTTTCCGCAGGTTAGATTTTTGAGGGCTTATTTCTTGTCCTGTGATAAAAAGCCTTCTGTTTCCATCGCCAAAGCTTTCAGGGGAGCCTTTGCAACCTGCTAGCACCATTTTTGAGTGAATTGCCAAAAGTCAGATTTTTGCTGAAATTGTGACCCCGGGGCTTAGGGATTTTTTCAAAAAAATATTTTCCGCTGGTTAAGTTGTTGAGGGCTGATTTCTTGTCCTGTGATAAAAAGCCTTCTGTTTCCATCACCAAAGCTTTCAGGGGAGCCTTTGCAACCTGCTAGCACCATTTTTGAGTGAATTGCCAAAAGTCAGATTTTTGCTGAAATTGTGACCCCGGGGCTTAGGGATTTTTTCAAAAAAATATTTTCCGCAGGTTAGATTTTCGAGGGCTTATTTCTTGTCCTGTGATAAAAAGCCTTCTGTTTCCATCGCCAAAGCTTTCAGGGGAGCCTTTGCAACTGGTTGGCACCATTTTTGAGTGAATTGCCAAAAGTCAGATTTTTGCTGAAATTGTGACCCCGGGGCTTAGGGATTTTTTCAAAAAAATATTTTCCGCCGGTTAAGTTGTTGAGGGCTGATTTCTTCTCCTGTCATAAAAAGCCTTATGTTTCAGTCGCCAAAGCTTTCAGGGGAGCATTTGCAACGTGCTGGCACCATTTTTGAGTGAATTGCCAAAAGTCAGATTTTTGCTGAAATTGTGACCCCGGGGCTTACGGATTTTTTCAAAAAAATATTTTCCGCAGGTTAGATTTTCGAGGGCTTATTTCTTGTCCTGTGATAAAAAGCCTTCTGTTTCGACTGCCAAACCTTTCAGGGGAGCATTTGCAACATGCTGGCACCATTTTTGAGTGAATTGCCAAAAGTCAGATTTTTGCTGAAATTGTGACACAGGGGCTTAGGGATTTTTTCAAAAAAATATTTTCTGCAGGTTAGGTTGTTGAGGGCTGATTTCTTGTCCTGTGATAAAAAGCCTTCTGTTTCCATCGCCAAAGCTTTCAGGGGAGCATTTGCAACGTGCTGGCACCATTTTTGAGTGAATTGCCAAAAGTCAGATTTTTGCTGAAATTGTGACCCCGGGGTTTAGGGATTTTTTCAAAATAATATTTTCCGCAGGTTAGATTTTCGAGGGCTTATTTCTTGTCCTGTGATAAAAAGCCTTCTGTTTCCATCGCCAAAGCTTTCAGGGGAGGATTTGCAACCGGTTGGCACCATTTTTTAATGAATTGCCAAAAGTCAGATTTTTGCTGAAATTGTGACCCCGGGGCTTAGGGATTTTTTCAAAAAAATATTTTCCGCAGGTTAGATTTTCGAGGGCTTATTTCTTGTCCTGTGATAAAAAGCCTTCTGTTTCCATCGCCAAACCTTTCAGGGGAGCATTTGCAACGTGCTGGCACCATTTTTGAGTGAATTGCCAAAAGTCAGATTTTTGCTGAAATTGTGCTGGCTTTGGGATTTTTTCAAAAAAAAAATTTCCGCAGGTTAGATTTTCGAGGGCTTATTTCTTGTCCGGTGATAAAAAGCCTTCTGTTTCCATTGCCAAACCTTTCCGGGGAGCATTTGCAACTGGTTGGCACCATTTTTGAGTGAATTGCCAAAAGTCAGATTTTTGCTGAAATTGTGACCCCGGGGCTTAGGGATTTTTTCAAAAAAATATTTTCCGCAGGTTAGGTTTTCGAGGGCTGATTTCTTGTCCTGTGATAAAAAGCCTTCTGTTTCGACTGCCAAACCCTTCAGGGGAGCCTTTGCAACCTGCTAGCACCATTTCTGAGTGAATTGCCAAAAGTCAGATTTTTGCTGAAATTGTGACCCCGGGGCTTAGGGATTTTTTCAAAAAAATATTTTCCGCAGGTTAGATTTTCGAGGGCTTATTTCTTGTCCTGTGATAAAAAGCCTTCTGTTTCCATCGCCAAAGCTTTCAGGGGAGCCTTTGCAACCTGCTAGCACCATTTTTGAGTGAATTGCCAAAAGTCAGATTTTTGCTGAAATTGTGACCCCGGGGCTTAGGGATTTTTTCAAAAAAATATTTTCCGCTGGTTAAGTTGTTGAGGGCTGATTTCTTGTCCTGTGATAAAAAGCCTTCTGTTTCCATCACCAAAGCTTTCAGGGGAGCCTTTGCAACCTGCTAGCACCATTTTTGAGTGAATTGCCAAAAGTCAGATTTTTGCTGAAATTGTGACCCCGGGGCTTAGGGATTTTTTCAAAAAAATATTTTCCGCAGGTTAGATTTTCGAGGGCTTATTTCTTGTCCTGTGATAAAAAGCCTTCTGTTTCCATCGCCAAAGCTTTCAGGGGAGCCTTTGCAACTGGTTGGCACCATTTTTGAGTGAATTGCCAAAAGTCAGATTTTTGCTGAAATTGTGACCCCGGGGCTTAGGGATTTTCTCAAAAAAATATTTTCCGCCGGTTAAGTTGTTGAGGGCTGATTTCTTCTCCTGTGATAAAAAGCCTTCTGTTTTGACTGCCAAACCTTTCAGGGGAGCATTTGCAACGTGCTGGCACCATTTTTGAGTGAATTGCCAAAAGTCAGATTTTTGCTGAAATTGTGACCCCCGGGGCTTAGGGATTTTTTCAAAAAAATATTTTCCGCCTGTTAAGTTGTTGAGGGCTGATTTCTTCTCCTGTGATAAAAAGCCTTCTGTTTCCATCGCCAAAGCTTTCAGGGGAGCATTTGCAACGTGCTGGCACCATTTTTGAGTGAATTGCCAAAAGTCAGATTTTTGCTGAAATTGTGACCCCGGGGCTTAGGGATTTTTTCAAAAAAATATTTTCCGCCGGTTAATTTGTTGAGGGCTGATTTCTTGTCCTATGATAAAAAGCCTTCTGTTTCCATCGCCAAACCTTTCCGGGGAGCATTTGCAACTGGTTGGCACCATTTTTGAGTCAATTGCCAAAAGTCAGATTTTTGCTGAAATTGTGACCCCGGAGCTTAGGGATTTTTTCAAAAAAATATTTTCCGCCGGTTAAGTTGTTGAGGGCTGATTTCTTGTCCTGTGATAAAAAGCCTTCAGTTTCGACTGCCAAACCTTTCAGGGGATCATTTGCAACCGGTTGGCACCATTTTTGAGTGAATTGCCAAAAGTCAGATTTTTGCTGAAATTGTGACACCGGGGCTTAGGGATTTTTTCAAAAAAATATTTTCCGCCGGTTAATTTGTTGAGGGCTGATTTCTTGTCCTATGATAAAAAGCCTTCTGTTTCCATCGCCAGACCTTTCCGGGGAGCATTTGCAACATGCTGGCACCATTTTTGAGTGAATTGCCAAAAGTCAGATTTTTGCTGAAATTGTGACCCCGGGGCTTAGGGATTTTTTCAAAAAAATATTTTCCGCAGGTTAGGTTTTCGAGGGCTGATTTCTTGTCCTGTGATAAAAAGCCTTCTGTTTCGACTGCCAAACCCTTCAGGGGAGCCTTTGCAACCTGCTAGCACCATTTTTGAGTGATTACCAAAAGTCAGATTTTTGCTGAAATTGTGACCCCGGGGCTTAGGGATTTTTTCAAAAAAATATTTTCCGCCGGTTAAGTTGTTGAGGGCTGATTTCTTGTCCTGTGATAAAAAGCCTTCTGTTTCAACTGCCAAAGCTTTCAGGGGAGCATTTGCAACGTGCTGGCACCATTTTTGAGTGAATTGCCAAAAGTCAGATTTTTGCTGAAATTGTGACCCCGGGGCTTAGGGATTTTTTCAAAAAAATATTTTCCGCCGGTTAATTTGTTGAGGGCTGATTTCTTGTCCGGTGATAAAAAGCCTTCTGTTTCCATCGCCAAACCTTTCCGGGGAGCATTTGCAACTGGTTGGCACCATTTTTGAGTGAATTGCCAAAAGTCAGATTTTTGCTGAAATTGTGACCCCGGGGCTTAGGGATTTTTTCAAAAAAATATTTTCCGCCGGTTAAGTTGTTGAGGGCTGATTTCTTGTCCTGTGATAAAAAGCCTTCAGTTTCGACTGCCAAACCTTTCAGGGGATCATTTGCAACCGGTTGGCACCATTTTTGAGTGAATTGTCGAAAGTCAGATTTTTGCTGAAATTGTGACCCCGGGGCTTAGGGATTTTTTCAAAAAAATATTTTCCGCCGGTTAAGTTGTTGAGGGCTGATTTCTTGTCCTGTGATAAAAAGCCTTCTGTTTCGACTGCCAAACCTTTCAGGGGAGCATTTGCAACATGCTGGCACAATTTTTGAGTGAATTGCCAAAAGTCAGATTTTTGCTGAAATTGTGACCCCGGGGCTTAGGGATTTTTTCAAAAAAATATTTTCCGCAGGTTAGGTTGTTGAGGGCTGATTTCTTGTCCTGTGATAAAAAGCCTTCTGTTTCCATCGCCAAAGCTTTCAGGGGAGCCTTTGCAACGTGCTGGCACCATTTTTGAGTGAATTGCCAAAAGTCAGATTTTTGCTGAAATTGTGACCCCGGGGTTTAGGGATTTTTTCAAAATAATATTTTCCGCAGGTTAGATTTTCGAGGGCTTATTTCTTGTCCTGTGATAAAAAGCCTTCTGTTTCCATCGCCAAAGCTTTCAGGGGAGGATTTGCAACCGGTTGGCACCATTTTTTAATGAATTGCCAAAAGTCAGATTTTTGCTGAAATTGTGCTGGCTTTGGGATTTTTTCAAAAAAAAATTTTCCGCAGGTTAGATTTTCGAGGGCTTATTTCTTGTCCGGTGATAAAAAGCCTTCTGTTTCCATTGCCAAACCTTTCCGGGGAGCATTTGCAACTGGTTGGCACCATTTTTGAGTGAATTGCCAAAAGTCAGATTTTTGCTGAAATTGTGACCCCGAGGCTTAGGGATTTTTTCAAAAAAATATTTTCCGCAGGTTAGGTTTTCGAGGGCTGATTTCTTGTCCTGTGATAAAAAGCCTTCTGTTTCGACTGCCAAACCCTTCAGGGGAGCCTTTGCAACCTGCTAGCACCATTTCTGAGTGAATTGCCAAAAGTCAGATTTTTGCTGAAATTGTGACCCCGGGGCTTAGGGATTTTTTCAAAAAAATATTTTCCGCAGGTTAGATTTTCGAGGGCTTATTTCTTGTCCTGTGATAAAAAGCCTTCTGTTTCCATCGCCAAAGCTTTCAGGGGAGCATTTGCAACCTGCTAGCACCATTTTTGAGTGAATTGCCAAAAGTCAGATTTTTGCTGAAATTGTGACCCCGGGGCTTAGGGATTTTTTCAAAAAAATATTTTCCGCCGGTTAATTTGTTGAGGGCTGATTTCTTGTCCGGTGATAAAAAGCCTTCTGTTTCCATCGCCAAACCTTTCCGGGGAGCATTTGCAACTGGTTGGCACCATTTTTGAGTGAATTGCCAAAAGTCAGATTTTTGCTGAAATTGTGACCCCGGGGCTTAGGGATTTTTTCAAAAAAATATTTTCCGCCGGTTAAGTTGTTGAGGGCTGATTTCTTGTCCTGTGATAAAAAGACTTCAGTTTCGACTGCCAAACCTTTCAGGGGATCATTTGCAACCGGTTGGCACCATTTTTGAGTGAATTGTCGAAAGTCAGATTTTTGCTGAAATTGTGACCCCGGGGCTTAGGGATTTTTTCAAAAAAATATTTTCCGCCGGTTAAGTTGTTGAGGGCTGATTTCTTGTCCTGTGATAAAAAGCCTTCTGTTTCGACTGCCAAACCTTTCAGGGGAGCATTTGCAACCTGCTGGCACCATTTTTGAGTGAATTGCCAAAAGTCAGATTTTTGCTGAAATTGTGACCCCGGGGCTTAGGGATTTTTTCAAAAAAATATTTTCCGCAGGTTAGGTTGTTGAGGGCTGATTTCTTGTCCTGTGATAAAAAGCCTTCTGTTTCCATCGCCAAAGCTTTCAGGGGAGCCTTTGCAACGTGCTGGCACCATTTTTGAGTGAATTGCCAAAAGTCAGATTTTTGCTGAAATTGTGACCCCGGGGTTTAGGGATTTTTTCAAAATAATATTTTCCGCAGGTTAGATTTTCGAGGGCTTATTTCTTGTCCTGTGATAAAAAGCCTTCTGTTTCCATCGCCAAAGCTTTCAGGGGAGGATTTGCAACCGGTTGGCACCATTTTTTAATGAATTGCCAAAAGTCAGATTTTTGCTGAAATTGTGCTGGCTTTGGGATTTTTTCAAAAAAAAATTTTCCGCAGGTTAGATTTTCGAGGGCTTATTTCTTGTCCGGTGATAAAAAGCCTTCTGTTTCCATTGCCAAACCTTTCCGGGGAGCATTTGCAACTGGTTGGCACCATTTTTGAGTGAATTGCCAAAAGTCAGATTTTTGCTGAAATTGTGACCCCGGGGCTTAGGGATTTTTTCAAAAAAATATTTTCCGCAGGTTAGGTTTTCGAGGGCTGATTTCTTGTCCTGTGATAAAAAGCCTTCTGTTTCGACTGCCAAACCCTTCAGGGGAGCCTTTGCAACCTGCTAGCACCATTTCTGAGTGAATTGCCAAAAGTCAGATTTTTGCTGAAATTGTGACCCCGGGGCTTAGGGATTTTTTCAAAAAAATATTTTCCGCAGGTTAGATTTTCGAGGGCTTATTTCTTGTCCTGTGATAAAAAGCCTTCTGTTTCCATCGCCAAAGCTTTCAGGGGAGCCTTTGCAACCTGCTAGCACCATTTTTGAGTGAATTGCCAAAAGTCAGATTTTTGCTGAAATTGTGACCCCGGGGCTTAGGGATTTTTTCAAAAAAATATTTTCCGCTGGTTAAGTTGTTGAGGGCTGATTTCTTGTCCTGTGATAAAAAGCCTTCTGTTTCCATCACCAAAGCTTTCAGGGGAGCCTTTGCAACTGGTTGGCACCATTTTTGAGTGAATTGCCAAAAGTCAGATTTTTGCTGAAATTGTGACCCCGGGGCTTAGGGATTTTTTCAAAAAAATATTTTCCGCAGGTTAGATTTTCGAGGGCTTATTTCTTGTCCTGTGATAAAAAGCCTTCTGTTTCCATCGCCAAAGCTTTCAGGGGAGCCTTTGCAACTGGTTGGCACCATTTTTGAGTGAATTGCCAAAAGTCAGATTTTTGCTGAAATTGTGACCCCGGGGCTTAGGGATTTTCTCAAAAAAATATTTTCCGCCGGTTAAGTTGTTGAGGGCTGATTTCTTCTCCTGTGATAAAAAGCCTTCTGTTTTGACTGCCAAACCTTTCAGGGGAGCATTTGCAACGTGCTGGCACCATTTTTGAGTGAATTGCCAAAAGTCAGATTTTTGCTGAAATTGTGACCCCCGGGGCTTAGGGATTTTTTCAAAAAAATATTTTCCGCCTGTTAAGTTGTTGAGGGCTGATTTCTTCTCCTGTGATAAAAAGCCTTCTGTTTCCATCGCCAAAGCTTTCAGGGGAGCATTTGCAACGTGCTGGCACCGTTTTTGAGTGAATTGCCAAAAGTCAGATTTTTGCTGAAATTGTGACCCCGGGGCTTAGGGATTTTTTCAAAAAAATATTTTCCGCCGGTTAATTTGTTGAGGGCTGATTTCTTGTCCTATGATAAAAAGCCTTCTGTTTCCATCGCCAAACCTTTCCGGGGAGCATTTGCAACTGGTTGGCACCATTTTTGAGTGAATTGCCAAAAGTCAGATTTTTGCTGAAATTGTGACCCCGGGGCTTAGGGATTTTTTCAAAAAAATATTTTCCGCAGGTTAGATTTCCGAGGGCTTATTTCTTGTCCTGTGATAAAAACCCTTCTGTTTCCATCGCCAAAGCTTTCAGGGGAGCCTTTGCAACTGGTTGGCACCATTTTTGAGTGAATTGCCAAAAGTCAGATTTTTGCTGAAATTGTGACCCCGGGGCTTAGGGATTTTCTCAAAAAAATATTTTCCGCCGGTTAAGTTGTTGAGGGCTGATTTCTTCTCCTGTGATAAAAAGCCTTCTGTTTTGACTGCCAAACCTTTCAGGGGAGCATTTGCAACGTGCTGGCACCATTTTTGAGTGAATTGCCAAAAGTCAGATTTTTGCTGAAATTGTGACCCCCGGGGCTTAGGGATTTTTTCAAAAAAATATTTTCCGCCTGTTAAGTTGTTGAGGGCTGATTTCTTCTCCTGTGATAAAAAGCCTTCTGTTTCCATCGCCAAAGCTTTCAGGGGAGCATTTTCAACGTGCTGGCACCATTTTTGAGTGAATTGCCAAAAGTCAGATTTTTGCTGAAATTGTGACCCCGGAGCTTAGGGATTTTTTCAAAAAAATATTTTCCGCCGGTTAATTTGTTGAGGGCTGATTTCTTGTCCTATGATAAAAAGCCTTCTGTTTCCATCGCCAAACCTTTCCGGGGAGCATTTGCAACTGGTTGGCACCATTTTTGAGTGAATTGCCAAAAGTCAGATTTTTGCTGAAATTGTGACCCCGGAGCTTAGGGATTTTTTCAAAAAAATATTTTCCGCCGGTTAAGTTGTTGAGGGCTGATTTCTTGTCCTGTGATAAAAAGCCTTCAGTTTCGACTGCCAAACCTTTCAGGGGATCATTTGCAACCGGTTGGCACCATTTTTGAGTGAATTGCCAAAAGTCAGATTTTTGCTGAAATTGTGACACCGGGGCTTAGGGATTTTTTCAAAAAAATATTTTCCGCCGGTTAAGTTGTTGAGGGCTGATTTCTTGTCCTGTGATAAAAAGCCTTCAGTTTCGACTGCCAAACCTTTCAGGGGAGCATTTGCAACATGCTGGCACCATTTTTGAGTGAATTGCCAAAAGTCAGATTTTTGCTGAAATTGTGACCCCGGGGCTTAGGGATTTTTTCAAAAAAATATTTTCCGCAGGTTAGGTTTTCGAGGGCTGATTTCTTGTCCTGTGATAAAAAGCCTTCTGTTTCGACTGCCAAACCCTTCAGGGGAGCCTTTGCAACCTGCTAGCACCATTTTTGAGTGATTACCAAAAGTCAGATTTTTGCTGAAATTGTGACCCCGGGGCTTAGGGATTTTCTCAAAAAAATATTTTCCGCCGGTTAAGTTGTTGAGGGCTGATTTCTTGTCCTGTGATAAAAAGCCTTCTGTTTCAACTGCCAAAGCTTTCAGGGGAGCATTTGCAACGTGCTGGCACCATTTTTGAGTGAATTGCCAAAAGTCAGATTTTTGCTGAAATTGTGACCCCGGGGCTTAGGGATTTTTTCAAAAAAATATTTTCCGCCGGTTAATTTGTTGAGGGCTGATTTCTTGTCCGGTGATAAAAAGCCTTCTGTTTCCATCGCCAAACCTTTCCGGGGAGCATTTGCAACTGGTTGGCACCATTTTTGAGTGAATTGCCAAAAGTCAGATTTTTGCTGAAATTGTGACCCCGGGGCTTAGGGATTTTTTCAAAAAAATATTTTCCGCCGGTTAAGTTGTTGAGGGCTGATTTCTTGTCCTGTGATAAAAAGCCTTCAGTTTCGACTGCCAAACCTTTCAGGGGATCATTTGCAACCGGTTGGCACCATTTTTGAGTGAATTGTCGAAAGTCAGATTTTTGCTGAAATTGTGACCCCGGGGCTTAGGGATTTTTTCAAAAAAATATTTTCCGCCGGTTAAGTTGTTGAGGGCTGATTTCTTGTCCTGTGATAAAAAGCCTTCTGTTTCGACTGCCAAACCTTTCAGGGGAGCATTTGCAACCTGCTGGCACCATTTTTGAGTGAATTGCCAAAAGTCAGATTTTTGCTGAAATTGTGACCCCGGGGCTTAGGGATTTTTTCAAAAAAATATTTTCCGCAGGTTAGGTTGTTGAGGGCTGATTTCTTGTCCTGTGATAAAAAGCCTTCTGTTTCCATCGCCAAAGCTTTCAGGGGAGCCTTTGCAACGTGCTGGCACCATTTTTGAGTGAATTGCCAAAAGTCAGATTTTTGCTGAAATTGTGACCCCGGGGTTTAGGGATTTTTTCAAAATAATATTTTCCGCAGGTTAGATTTTCGAGGGCTTATTTCTTGTCCTGTGATAAAAAGCCTTCTGTTTCCATCGCCAAAGCTTTCAGGGGAGGATTTGCAACCGGTTGGCACCATTTTTTAATGAATTGCCAAAAGTCAGATTTTTGCTGAAATTGTGCTGGCTTTGGGATTTTTTCAAAAAAAAATTTTCCGCAGGTTAGATTTTCGAGGGCTTATTTCTTGTCCGGTGATAAAAAGCCTTCTGTTTCCATTGCCAAACCTTTCCGGGGAGCATTTGCAACTGGTTGGCACCATTTTTGAGTGAATTGCCAAAAGTCAGATTTTTGCTGAAATTGTGACCCCGGGGCTTAGGGATTTTTTCAAAAAAATATTTTCCGCAGGTTAGGTTTTCGAGGGCTGATTTCTTGTCCTGTGATAAAAAGCCTTCTGTTTCGACTGCCAAACCCTTCAGGGGAGCCTTTGCAACCTGCTAGCACCATTTCTGAGTGAATTGCCAAAAGTCAGATTTTTGCTGAAATTGTGACCCCGGGGCTTAGGGATTTTTTCAAAAAAATATTTTCCGCAGGTTAGATTTTCGAGGGCTTATTTCTTGTCCTGTGATAAAAAGCCTTCTGTTTCCATCGCCAAAGCTTTCAGGGGAGCCTTTGCAACCTGCTAGCACCATTTTTCAGTGAATTGCCAAAAGTCAGATTTTTGCTGAAATTGTGACCCCGGGGCTTAGGGATTTTTTCAAAAAAATATTTTCCGCTGGTTAAGTTGTTGAGGGCTGATTTCTTGTCCTGTGATAAAAAGCCTTCTGTTTCCATCACCAAAGCTTTCAGGGGAGCCTTTGCAACTGGTTGGCACCATTTTTGAGTGAATTGCCAAAAGTCAGATTTTTGCTGAAATTGTGACCCCGGGGCTTAGGGATTTTTTCAAAAAAATATTTTCCGCAGGTTAGATTTTCGAGGGCTTATTTCTTGTCCTGTGATAAAAAGCCTTCTGTTTCCATCGCCAAAGCTTTCAGGGGAGCCTTTGCAACTGGTTGGCACCATTTTTGAGTGAATTGCCAAAAGTCAGATTTTTGCTGAAATTGTGACCCCGGGGCTTAGGGATTTTCTCAAAAAAATATTTTCCGCCGGTTAAGTTGTTGAGGGCTGATTTCTTCTCCTGTGATAAAAAGCCTTCTGTTTTGACTGCCAAACCTTTCAGGGGAGCATTTGCAACGTGCTGGCACCATTTTTGAGTGAATTGCCAAAAGTCAGATTTTTGCTGAAATTGTGACCCCCGGGGCTTAGGGATTTTTTCAAAAAAATATTTTCCGCCTGTTAAGTTGTTGAGGGCTGATTTCTTCTCCTGTGATAAAAAGCCTTCTGTTTCCATCGCCAAAGCTTTCAGGGGAGCATTTGCAACGTGCTGGCACCATTTTTGAGTGAATTGCCAAAAGTCAGATTTTTGCTGAAATTGTGACCCCGGGGCTTAGGGATTTTTTCAAAAAAATATTTTCCGCCGGTTAATTTGTTGAGGGCTGATTTCTTGTCCTATGATAAAAAGCCTTCTGTTTCCATCGCCAAACCTTTCCGGGGAGCATTTGCAACTGGTTGGCACCATTTTTGAGTGAATTGCCAAAAGTCAGATTTTTGCTGAAATTGTGACCCCGGAGCTTAGGGATTTTTTCAAAAAAATATTTTCCGCCGGTTAAGTTGTTGAGGGCTGATTTCTTGTCCTGTGATAAAAAGCCTTCAGTTTCGACTGCCAAACCTTTCAGGGGATCATTTGCAACCGGTTGGCACCATTTTTGAGTGAATTGCCAAAAGTCAGATTTTTGCTGAAATTGTGACACCGGGGCTTAGGGATTTTTTCAAAAAAATATTTTCCGCCGGTTAATTTGTTGAGGGCTGATTTCTTGTCCTATGATAAAAAGCCTTCTGTTTCCATCGCCAAACCTTTCCGGGGAGCATTTGCAACTGGTTGGCACCATTTTTGAGTGAATTGCCAAAAGTCAGATTTTTGCTGAAATTGTGACCCCGGGGCTTAGGGATTTTTTCAAAAAAATATTTTCCGCAGTTTAGGTTTTCGAGGGCTGATTTCTTGTCCTGTGATAAAAAGCCTTCTGTTTCGACTGCCAAACCCTTCAGGGGAGCCTTTGCAACCTGCTAGCACCATTTCTGAGTGAATTGCCAAAAGTCAGATTTTTGCTGAAATTGTGACCCCGGGGCTTAGGGATTTTTTCAAAAAAATATTTTCCGCAGGTTAGATTTTCGAGGGCTTATTTCTTTTCCTGTGATAAAACCTTCTGTTTCCATCGCCAAAGCTTTCAGGGGAGCCTTTGCAACCTGCTAGCACCATTTTTGAGTGAATTGCCAAAAGTCAGATTTTTGCTGAAATTGTGACCCCGGGGCTTAGGGATTTTTTCAAAAAAATATTTTCCGCTGGTTAAGTTGTTGAGGGCTGATTTCTTGTCCTGTGATAAAAAGCCTTCTGTTTCCATCACCAAAGCTTTCAGGGGAGCCTTTGCAACCTGCTAGCACCATTTTTGAGTGAATTGCCAAAAGTCAGATTTTTGCTGAAATTGTGACCCCGGGGCTTAGGGATTTTCTCAAAAAAATATTTTCCGCCGGTTAAGTTGTTGAGGGCTGATTTCTTCTCCTGTGATAAAAAGCCTTCTGTTTTGACTGCCAAACCTTTCAGGGGAGCATTTGCAACGTGCTGGCACCATTTTTGAGTGAATTGCCAAAAGTCAGTTTTTTGCTGAAATTTTGACCCCCGGGGCTTAGGGATTTTTTCAAAAAAATATTTTCCGCCTGTTAAGTTGTTGAGGGCTGATTTCTTCTCCTGTGATAAAAAGCCTTCTGTTTCCATCGCCAAAGCTTTCAGGGGAGCATTTGCAACGTGCTGGCACCATTTTTGAGTGAATTGCCAAAAGTCAGATTTTTGCTGAAATTGTGACCCCGGGGCTTAGGGATTTTTTCAAAAAAATATTTTCCGCCGGTTAATTTGTTGAGGGCTGATTTCTTGTCCTATAATAAAAAGCCTTCTGTTTCCATCGCCAAACCTTTCCGGGGAGCATTTGCAACTGGTTGGCACCATTTTTGAGTGAATTGCCAAAAGTCAGATTTTTGCTGAAATTGAGACCCCGGGGCTTAGGGATTTTTTCAAAAAAATATTTTCCGCAGGTTAGATTTCCGAGGGCTTATTTCTTGTCCTGTGATAAAAAGCCTTCTGTTTCCATCGCCAAAGCTTTCAGGGGAGCCTTTGCAACTGGTTGGCACCATTTTTGAGTGAATTGCAAAAAGTCAGATTTTTGCTGAAATTGTGACCCCGGGGCTTAGGGATTTTTTCAAAAAAATATTTTCCGCCGGTTAAGTTGTTGAGGGCTGATTTCTTCTCCTGTGATAAAAAGCCTTCTGTTTTGACTGCCAAACCTTTCAGGGGAGCATTTGCAACGTGCTGGCACCATTTTTGAGTGAATTGCCAAAAGTCAGATTTTTGCTGAAATTGTGACCCCCGGGGCTTAGGGATTTTTTCAAAAAAAAATTTTCCGCCTGTTAAGTTGTTGAGGGCTGATTTCTTCTCCTGTGATAAAAAGCCTTCTGTTTCCATCGCCAAAGCTTTCAGGGGAGCATTTGCAACGTGCTGGCACCATTTTTGAGTGAATTGCCAAAAGTCAGATTTTTGCTGAAATTGTGACCCCGGGGCTTAGGGATTTTTTCAAAAAAATATTTTCCGCCGGTTAATTTGTTGAGGGCTGATTTCTTGTCCTATGATAAAAAGCCTTCTGTTTCCATCGCCAAACCTTTCCGGGGAGCATTTGCAACTGGTTGGCACCATTTTTGAGTGAATTGCCAAAAGTCAGATTTTTGCTGAAATTGTGACCCCGGAGCTTAGGGATTTTTTCAAAAAAATATTTTCCGCCGGTTAAGTTGTTGAGGGCTGATTTCTTGTCCTGTGATAAAAAGCCTTCAGTTTCGACTGCCAAACCTTTCAGGGGATCATTTGCAACCGGTTGGCACCATTTTTGAGTGAATTGCCAAAAGTCAGATTTTTGCTGAAATTGTGACACCGGGGCTTAGGGATTTTTTCAAAAAAAAATTTTCCGCCGGTTAATTTGTTGAGGGCTGATTTCTTGTCCTATGATAAAAAGCCTTCTGTTTCCATCGCCAAACCTTTCCGGGGAGCATTTGCAACTGGTTGGCACCATTTTTGAGTGAATTGCCAAAAGTCAGATTTTTGCTGAAATTGTGACCCCGGGGCTTAGGGATTTTTTCAAAAAAATATTTTCCGCAGTTTAGGTTTTCGAGGGCTGATTTCTTGTCCTGTGATAAAAAGCCTTCTGTTTCGACTGCCAAACCCTTCAGGGGAGCCTTTGCAACCTGCTAGCACCATTTTTGAGTGATTACCAAAAGTCAGATTTTTGCTGAAATTGTGACCCCGGGGCTCAGGGATTTTTTCAAAAAAATATTTTCCGCCGGTTAAGTTGTTGAGGGCTGATTTCTTGTCCTGTGATAAAAAGCCTTCTGTTTCAACTGCCAAAGCTTTCAGGGGAGCATTTGCAACGTGCTGGCACCATTTTTGAGTGAATTGCCAAAAGTCAGATTTTTGCTGAAATTGTGACCCCGGGGCTTAGGGATTTTTTCAAAAAAATATTTTCCGCAGTTTAGGTTGTTGAGGGCTGATTTCTTGTCCTGTGATAAAAAGCCTACTGTTTCCATCGCCAAAGCTTTCAGGGGAGCATTTGCAACGTGTTGGCACCATTTTTGAGTGAATTGCCAAAAGTCAGATTTTTGCTGAAATTGTGACCCCGGGACTTAGGGATTTTTTCAAAAAAATATTTTCCGCCGGTTAATTTGTTGAGGGCTGATTTCTTGTCCTATGATAAAAAGCCTTCTGTTTCCATCGCCAAACCTTTCCGGGGAGCATTTGCAACTGGTTGGCACCATTTTTGAGTGAATTGCCAAAAGTCAGATTTTTGCTGAAATTGTGACCCCGGGGCTTAGGGATTTTTTCAAAAAAATATTTTCCGCCGGTTAAGTTGTTGAGGGCTGATTTCTTGTCCTGTGATAAAAAGCCTTCAGTTTCGACTGCCAAACCTTTCAGGGGATCATTTGCAACCGGTTGGCACCATTTTTGAGTGAATTGTCGAAAGTCAGATTTTTGCTGAAATTGTGACCCCGGGGCTTAGGGATTTTTTCAAAAAAATATTTTCCGCCGGTTAGATTTTCGAGGGCTTATTTCTTGTCCTGTGATAAAAAGCCTTCTGTTTCCATCGCCAAAGCTTTCAGGGGAGCCTTTGCAACTGGTTGGCACCATTTTTGAGTGAATTGCCAAAAGTCAGATTTTTGCTGAAATTGTGACCCCGGGGCTTAGGGATTTTCTCAAAAAAATATTTTCCGCCGGTTAAGTTGTTGAGGGCTGATTTCTTCTCCTGTGATAAAAAGCCTTCTGTTTTGACTGCCAAACCTTTCAGGGGAGCATTTGCAACGTGCTGGCACCATTTTTGAGTGAATTGCCAAAAGTCAGTTTTTTGCTGAAATTTTGACCCCCGGGGCTTAGGGATTTTTTCAAAAAAATATTTTCCGCCTGTTAAGTTGTTGAGGGCTGATTTCTTCTCCTGTGATAAAAAGCCTTCTGTTTCCATCGCCAAAGCTTTCAGGGGAGCATTTGCAACGTGCTGGCACCATTTTTGAGTGAATTGCCAAAAGTCAGATTTTTGCTGAAATTGTGACCCCGGGGCTTAGGGATTTTTTCAAAAAAATATTTTCCGCCGGTTAATTTGTTGAGGGCTGATTTCTTGTCCTATGATAAAAAGCCTTCTGTTTCCATCGCCAAACCTTTCCGGGGAGCATTTGCAACTGGTTGGCACCATTTTTGAGTGAATTGCCAAAAGTCAGATTTTTGCTGAAATTGAGACCCCGGGGCTTAGGGATTTTTTCAAAAAAATATTTTCCGCAGGTTAGATTTTCGAGGGCTGATTTCTTCTCCTGTGATAAAAAGCCTTCTGTTTCCATCGCCAAAGCTTTCAGGGGAGCCTTTGCAACTGGTTGGCACCATTTTTGAGTGAATTGCAAAAAGTCAGATTTTTGCTGAAATTGTGACCCCGGGGCTTAGGGATTTTTTCAAAAAAATATTTTCCGCCGGTTAATTTGTTGAGGGCTGATTTCTTGTCCTATGATAAAAAGCCTTCTGTTTTCATCGCCAAACCTTTCCGGGGAGCATTTGCAACTGGTTGGCACCATTTTTGAGTGAATTGCCAAAAGTCAGATTTTTGCTGAAATTGTGACCCCGGAGCTTAGGGATTTTTTCAAAAAAATATTTTCCGCCGGTTAAGTTGTTGAGGGCTGATTTCTTGTCCTGTGATAAAAAGCCTTCAGTTTCGACTGCCAAACCTTTCAGGGGATCATTTGCAACCGGTTGGCACCATTTTTGAGTGAATTGCCAAAAGTCAGATTTTTGCTGAAATTGTGACACCGGGGCTTAGGGATTTTTTCAAAAAAAATTTTTCCGCCGGTTAATTTGTTGAGGGCTGATTTCTTGTCCTATGATAAAAAGCCTTCTGTTTCCATCGCCAAACCTTTCCGGGGAGCATTTGCAACTGGTTGGCACCATTTTTGAGTGAATTGCCAAAAGTCAGATTTTTGCTGAAATTGTGACCCCGGGGCTTAGGGATTTTTTCAAAAAAATATTTTCCGCAGTTTAGGTTTTCGAGGGCTGATTTCTTGTCCTGTGATAAAAAGCCTTCTGTTTCGACTGCCAAACCCTTCAGGGGAGCCTTTGCAACCTGCTAGCACCATTTTTGAGTGATTACCAAAAGTCAGATTTTTGCTGAAATTGTGACCCCGGGGCTTAGGGATTTTTTCAAAAAAATATTTTCCGCCGGTTAAGTTGTTGAGGGCTGATTTCTTGTCCTGTGATAAAAAGCCTTCTGTTTCAACTGCCAAAGCTTTCAGGGGAGCATTTGCAACGTGCTGGCACCATTTTTGAGTGAATTGCCAAAAGTCAGATTTTTGCTGAAATTGTGACCCCCGGGCTTAGGGATTTTTTCAAAAAAATATTTTCCACAGGTTAGATTTTCGAGGGCTTATTTCTTTTCCTGTGATAAAACCTTCTGTTTCCATCGCCAAAGCTTTCAGGGGAGCCTTTGCAACCTGATAGCACCATTTTTGAGTGAATTGCCAAAAGTCAGATTTTTGCTGAAATTGTGACCCCGGGGCTTAGGGATGTTTTCAAAAAAATATTTTCCGCTGGTTAAGTTGTTGAGGGCTGATTTCTTGTCCTGTGATAAAAAGCCTTCTGTTTCCATCACCAAAGCTTTCAGGGGAGCCTTTGCAACCTGCTAGCACCATTTTTGAGTGAATTGCCAAAAGTCAGATTTTTGCTGAAATTGTGACCCCGGGGCTTAGGGATTTTTTCAAAAAAATATTTTCCGCAGGTTAGATTTTCGAGGGATTATTTCTTGTCCTGTGATAAAAAGCCTTCTGTTTCCATCGCCAAAGCTTTCAGGGGAGCCTTTGCAACTGGTTGGCACCATTTTTGAGTGAATTGCCAAAAGTCAGATTTTTGCTGAAATTGTGACCCCGGGGCTTAGGGATTTTCTCAAAAAAATATTTTCCGCCGGTTAAGTTGTTGAGGCCTGATTTCTTCTCCTGTGATAAAAAGCCTTCTGTTTTGACTGCCAAACCTTTCAGGGGAGCATTTGCAACGTGCTGGCACCATTTTTGAGTGAATTGCCAAAAGTCAGTTTTTTGCTGAAATTGTGACCCCCGGGGCTTAGGGATTTTTTCAAAAAAATATTTTCCGCAGGTTAGATTTTCGAGGGCTTATTTCTTGTCCTGTGATAAAAAGCCTTCTGTTTCCATCGCCAAAGCTTTCAGGGGAGCCTTTGCAACTGGTTGGCACCATTTTTGAGTGAATTGCCAAAAGTCAGATTTTTGCTGAAATTGTGACCCCGGGGCTTAGGGATTTTCTCAAAAAAATATTTTCCGCCGGTTAAGTTGTTGAGGGCTGATTTCTTCTCCTGTGATAAAAAGCCTTCTGTTTTGACTGCCAAACCTTTCAGGGGAGCATTTGCAACGTGCTGGCACCATTTTTGAGTGAATTGCCAAAAGTCAGATTTTTGCTGAAATTGTGACCCCCGGGGCTTAGGGATTTTTTCAAAAAAATATTTTCCGCCTGTTAAGTTGTTGAGGGCTGATTTCTTCTCCTGTGATAAAAAGCCTTCTGTTTCCATCGCCAAAGCTTTCAGGGGAGCATTTGCAACGTGCTGGCACCATTTTTGAGTGAATTGCCAAAAGTCAGATTTTTGCTGAAATTGTGACCCCGGGGCTTAGGGATTTTTTCAAAAAAATATTTTCCGCCGGTTAATTTGTTGAGGGCTGATTTCTTGTCCTATGATAAAAAGCCTTCTGTTTCCATCGCCAAACCTTTCCGGGGAGCATTTGCAACTGGTTGGCACCATTTTTGAGTGAATTGCCAAAAGTCAGATTTTTGCTGAAATTGTGACCCCGGAGCTTAGGGATTTTTTCAAAAAAATATTTTCCGCCGGTTAAGTTGTTGAGGGCTGATTTCTTGTCCTGTGATAAAAAGCCTTCAGTTTCGACTGCCAAACCTTTCAGGGGATCATTTGCAACCGGTTGGCACCATTTTTGAGTGAATTGCCAAAAGTCAGATTTTTGCTGAAATTGTGACACCGGGGCTTAGGGATTTTTTCAAAAAAATATTTTCCGCCGGTTAATTTGTTGAGGGCTGATTTCTTGTCCTATGATAAAAAGCCTTCTGTTTCCATCGCCAAACCTTTCCGGGGAGCATTTGCAACTGGTTGGCACCATTTTTGAGTGAATTGCCAAAAGTCAGATTTTTGCTGAAATTGTGACCCCGGGGCTTAGGGATTTTTTCAAAAAAATATTTTCCGCAGTTTAGGTTTTCGAGGGCTGATTTCTTGTCCTGTGATAAAAAGCCTTCTGTTTCGACTGCCAAACCCTTCAGGGGAGCCTTTGCAACCTGCTAGCACCATTTCTGAGTGAATTGCCAAAAGTCAGATTTTTGCTGAAATTGTGACCCCGGGGCTTAGGGATTTTTTCAAAAAAATATTTTCCGCAGGTTAGATTTTCGAGGGCTTATTTCTTTTCCTGTGATAAAACCTTCTGTTTCCATCGCCAAAGCTTTCAGGGGAGCCTTTGCAACCTGCTAGCACCATTTTTGAGTGAATTGCCAAAAGTCAGATTTTTGCTGAAATTGTGACCCCGGGGCTTAGGGATTTTTTCAAAAAAATATTTTCCGCTGGTTAAGTTGTTGAGGGCTGATTTCTTGTCCTGTGATAAAAAGCCTTCTGTTTCCATCACCAAAGCTTTCAGGGGAGCCTTTGCAACCTGCTAGCACCATTTTTGAGTGAATTGCCAAAAGTCAGATTTTTGCTGAAATTGTGACCCCGGGGCTTAGGGATTTTCTCAAAAAAATATTTTCCGCCGGTTAAGTTGTTGAGGGCTGATTTCTTCTCCTGTGATAAAAAGCCTTCTGTTTTGACTGCCAAACCTTTCAGGGGAGCATTTGCAACGTGCTGGCACCATTTTTGAGTGAATTGCCAAAAGTCAGTTTTTTGCTGAAATTTTGACCCCCGGGGCTTAGGGATTTTTTCAAAAAAATATTTTCCGCCTGTTAAGTTGTTGAGGGCTGATTTCTTCTCCTGTGATAAAAAGCCTTCTGTTTCCATCGCCAAAGCTTTCAGGGGAGCATTTGCAACGTGCTGGCACCATTTTTGAGTGAATTGCCAAAAGTCAGATTTTTGCTGAAATTGTGACCCCGGGGCTTAGGGATTTTTTCAAAAAAATATTTTCCGCCGGTTAATTTGTTGAGGGCTGATTTCTTGTCCTATAATAAAAAGCCTTCTGTTTCCATCGCCAAACCTTTCCGGGGAGCATTTGCAACTGGTTGGCACCATTTTTGAGTGAATTGCCAAAAGTCAGATTTTTGCTGAAATTGAGACCCCGGGGCTTAGGGATTTTTTCAAAAAAATATTTTCCGCAGGTTAGATTTCCGAGGGCTTATTTCTTGTCCTGTGATAAAAAGCCTTCTGTTTCCATCGCCAAAGCTTTCAGGGGAGCCTTTGCAACTGGTTGGCACCATTTTTGAGTGAATTGCAAAAAGTCAGATTTTTGCTGAAATTGTGACCCCGGGGCTTAGGGATTTTTTCAAAAAAATATTTTCCGCCGGTTAAGTTGTTGAGGGCTGATTTCTTCTCCTGTGATAAAAAGCCTTCTGTTTTGACTGCCAAACCTTTCAGGGGAGCATTTGCAACGTGCTGGCACCATTTTTGAGTGAATTGCCAAAAGTCAGATTTTTGCTGAAATTGTGACCCCCGGGGCTTAGGGATTTTTTCAAAAAAAAATTTTCCGCCTGTTAAGTTGTTGAGGGCTGATTTCTTCTCCTGTGATAAAAAGCCTTCTGTTTCCATCGCCAAAGCTTTCAGGGGAGCATTTGCAACGTGCTGGCACCATTTTTGAGTGAATTGCCAAAAGTCAGATTTTTGCTGAAATTGTGACCCCGGGGCTTAGGGATTTTTTCAAAAAAATATTTTCCGCCGGTTAATTTGTTGAGGGCTGATTTCTTGTCCTATGATAAAAAGCCTTCTGTTTCCATCGCCAAACCTTTCCGGGGAGCATTTGCAACTGGTTGGCACCATTTTTGAGTGAATTGCCAAAAGTCAGATTTTTGCTGAAATTGTGACCCCGGAGCTTAGGGATTTTTTCAAAAAAATATTTTCCGCCGGTTAAGTTGTTGAGGGCTGATTTCTTGTCCTGTGATAAAAAGCCTTCAGTTTCGACTGCCAAACCTTTCAGGGGATCATTTGCAACCGGTTGGCACCATTTTTGAGTGAATTGCCAAAAGTCAGATTTTTGCTGAAATTGTGACACCGGGGCTTAGGGATTTTTTCAAAAAAAAATTTTCCGCCGGTTAATTTGTTGAGGGCTGATTTCTTGTCCTATGATAAAAAGCCTTCTGTTTCCATCGCCAAACCTTTCCGGGGAGCATTTGCAACTGGTTGGCACCATTTTTGAGTGAATTGCCAAAAGTCAGATTTTTGCTGAAATTGTGACCCCGGGGCTTAGGGATTTTTTCAAAAAAATATTTTCCGCAGTTTAGGTTTTCGAGGGCTGATTTCTTGTCCTGTGATAAAAAGCCTTCTGTTTCGACTGCCAAACCCTTCAGGGGAGCCTTTGCAACCTGCTAGCACCATTTTTGAGTGATTACCAAAAGTCAGATTTTTGCTGAAATTGTGACCCCGGGGCTCAGGGATTTTTTCAAAAAAATATTTTCCGCCGGTTAAGTTGTTGAGGGCTGATTTCTTGTCCTGTGATAAAAAGCCTTCTGTTTCAACTGCCAAAGCTTTCAGGGGAGCATTTGCAACGTGCTGGCACCATTTTTGAGTGAATTGCCAAAAGTCAGATTTTTGCTGAAATTGTGACCCCGGGGCTTAGGGATTTTTTCAAAAAAATATTTTCCGCAGTTTAGGTTGTTGAGGGCTGATTTCTTGTCCTGTGATAAAAAGCCTACTGTTTCCATCGCCAAAGCTTTCAGGGGAGCATTTGCAACGTGTTGGCACCATTTTTGAGTGAATTGCCAAAAGTCAGATTTTTGCTGAAATTGTGACCCCGGGACTTAGGGATTTTTTCAAAAAAATATTTTCCGCCGGTTAATTTGTTGAGGGCTGATTTCTTGTCCTATGATAAAAAGCCTTCTGTTTCCATCGCCAAACCTTTCCGGGGAGCATTTGCAACTGGTTGGCACCATTTTTGAGTGAATTGCCAAAAGTCAGATTTTTGCTGAAATTGTGACCCCGGGGCTTAGGGATTTTTTCAAAAAAATATTTTCCGCCGGTTAAGTTGTTGAGGGCTGATTTCTTGTCCTGTGATAAAAAGCCTTCAGTTTCGACTGCCAAACCTTTCAGGGGATCATTTGCAACCGGTTGGCACCATTTTTGAGTGAATTGTCGAAAGTCAGATTTTTGCTGAAATTGTGACCCCGGGGCTTAGGGATTTTTTCAAAAAAATATTTTCCGCCGGTTAAGTTGTTGAGGGCTGATTTCTTGTCCTGTGATAAAAAGCCTTCTGTTTCGACTGCCAAACCTTTCAGGGGAGCATTTGCAACATGCTGGCACCATTTTTGAGTGAATTGCCAAAAGTCAGATTTTTGCTGAAATTGTGACCCCGGGGCTTAGGGATTTTTTCAAAAAAATATTTTCCGCAGGTTAGGTTGTTGAGGGCTGATTTCTTGTCCTGTGATAAAAAGCCTTCTGTTTCCATCGCCAAAGCTTTCAGGGGAGCATTTGCAACGTGCTGGCACCATTTTTGAGTGAATTGCCAAAAGTCAGATTTTTGCTGAAATTGTGACCCCGGGGTTTAGGGATTTTTTCAAAATAATATTTTCCGCAGGTTAGATTTTCGAGGGCTTATTTCTTGTCCTGTGATAAAAAGCCTTCTGTTTCCATCGCCAAAGCTTTCAGGGGAGCCTTTGCAACTGGTTGGCACCATTTTTGAGTGAATTGCCAAAAGTCAGATTTTTGCTGAAATTGTGACCCCGGGGCTTAGGGATTTTCTCAAAAAAATATTTTCCGCCGGTTAAGTTGTTGAGGGCTGATTTCTTCTCCTGTGATAAAAAGCCTTCTGTTTTGACTGCCAAACCTTTCAGGGGAGCATTTGCAACGTGCTGGCAGCATTTTTGAGTGAATTGCCAAAAGTCAGATTTTTGCTGAAATTGTGACCCCCGGGGCTTAGGGATTTTTTCAAAAAAATATTTTCCGCCTGTTAAGTTGTTGAGGGCTGATTTCTTCTCCTGTGATAAAAAGCCTTCTGTTTCCATCGCCAAAGCTTTCAGGGGAGCATTTGCAACGTGCTGGCACCATTTTTGAGTGAATTGCCAAAAGTCAGATTTTTGCTGAAATTGTGACCCCGGGGCTTAGGGATTTTTTCAAAAAAATATTTTCCGCCGGTTAATTTGTTGAGGGCTGATTTCTTGTCCTATGATAAAAAGCCTTCTGTTTCCATCGCCAAACCTTTCCGGGGAGCATTTGCAACTGGTTGGCACCATTTTTGAGTGAATTGCCAAAAGTCAGATTTTTGCTGAAATTGTGACCCCGGAGCTTAGGGATTTTTTCAAAAAAATATTTTCCGCCGGTTAAGTTGTTGAGGGCTGATTTCTTGTCCTGTGATAAAAAGCCTTCAGTTTCGACTGCCAAACCTTTCAGGGGATCATTTGCAACCGGTTGGCACCATTTTTGAGTGAATTGCCAAAAGTCAGATTTTTGCTGAAATTGTGACACCGGGGCTTAGGGATTTTTTCAAAAAAATATTTTCCGCCGGTTAATTTGTTGAGGGCTGATTTCTTGTCCTATGATAAAAAGCCTTCTGTTTCCATCGCCAAACCTTTCCGGGGAGCATTTGCAACTGGTTGGCACCATTTTTGAGTGAATTGCCAAAAGTCAGATTTTTGCTGAAATTGTGACCCCGGGGCTTAGGGATTTTTTCAAAAAAATATTTTCCGCAGTTTAGGTTTTCGAGGGCTGATTTCTTGTCCTGTGATAAAAAGCCTTCTGTTTCGACTGCCAAACCCTTCAGGGGAGCCTTTGCAACCTGCTAGCCCCATTTCTGAGTGAATTGCCAAAAGTCAGATTATTGCTGAAATTGTGACCCCGGGGCTTAGGGATTTTTTCAAAAAAATATTTTCCGCAGGTTAGATTTTTGAGGGCTTATTTCTTGTCCTGTGATAAAAAGCCTTCTGTTTCCATCGCCAAAGCTTTCAGGGGAGCCTTTGCAACCTGCTAGCACCATTTTTGAGTGAATTGCCAAAAGTCAGATTTTTGCTGAAATTGTGACCCCGGGGCTTAGGGATTTTTTCAAAAAAATATTTTCCGCTGGTTAAGTTGTTGAGGGCTGATTTCTTGTCCTGTGATAAAAAGCCTTCTGTTTCCATCACCAAAGCTTTCAGGGGAGCATTTGCAACGTGCTGGCACCATTTTTGAGTGAATTGCCAAAAGTCAGATTTTTGCTGAAATTGTGACCCCGGGGCTTAGGGATTTTTTCAAAAAAATATTTTCCGCCGGTTAATTTGTTGAGGGCTGATTTCTTGTCCTATGATAAAAAGCCTTCTGTTTCCATCGCCAAACCTTTCCGGGGAGCATTTGCAACTGGTTGGCACCATTTTTGAGTGAATTGCCAAAAGTCAGATTTTTGCTGAAATTGTGACCCCGGAGCTTAGGGATTTTCTCAAAAAAATATTTTCCGCCGGTTAAGTTGTTGAGGGCTGATTTCTTCTCCTGTGATAAAAAGCCTTCAGTTTCGACTGCCAAACCTTTCAGGGGATCATTTGCAACCGGTTGGCACCATTTTTGAGTGAATTGCCAAAAGTCAGATTTTTGCTGAAATTGTGACACCGGGGCTTAGGGATTTTTTCAAAAAAATATTTTCCGCCGGTTAATTTGTTGAGGGCTGATTTCTTGTCCTATGATAAAAAGCCTTCTGTTTCCTTCGCCAAACCTTTCCGGGGAGCATTTGCAACTGGTTGGCACCATTTTTGAGTGAATTGCCAAAAGTCAGATTTTTGCTGAAATTGTGACCCCGGGGCTTAGGGATTTTTTCAAAAAAATATTTTCCGCAGTTTAGGTTTTCGAGGGCTGATTTCTTGTCCTGTGATAAAAAGCCTTCTGTTTCGACTGCCAAACCCTTCAGGGGAGCCTTTGCAACCTGCTAGCACCATTTCTGAGTGAATTGCCAAAAGTCAGATTTTTGCTGAAATTGTGACCCCGGGGCTTAGGGATTTTTTCAAAAAAATATTTTCCGCAGGTTAGATTTTCGAGGGCTTATTTCTTGTCCTGTGATAAAAAGCCTTCTGTTTCCATCGCCTAAGCTTTCAGGGGAGCCTTTGCAACCTGCTAGAACCATTTTTGAGTGAATTGCCAAAAGTCAGATTTTTGCTGAAATTGTGACCCCGGGGCTTAGGGATTTTTTCAAAAAAATATTTTCCGCTGGTTAAGTTGTTGAGGGCTGATTTCTTGTCCTGTGATAAAAAGCCTTCTGTTTCCATCACCAAAGCTTTCAGGGGAGCCTTTGCAACTGGTTGGCACCATTTTTGAGTGAATTGCCAAAAGTCAGATTTTTGCTGAAATTGTGACCCCGGGGCTTAGGGATTTTCTCAAAAAAATATTTTCCGCCGGTTAAGTTGTTGAGGGCTGATTTCTTCTCCTGTGATAAAAAGCCTTCTGTTTTGACTGCCAAACTTTTCAGGGGAGCATTTGCAACGTGCTGGCACCATTTTTGAGTGAATTGCCAAAAGTCAGATTTTTGCTGAAATTGTGACCCCCGGGGCTTAGGGATTTTTTCAAAAAAATATTTTCCGCCTGTTAAATTGTTGAGGGCTGATTTCTTCTCCTGTGATAAAAAGCCTTCTGTTTCCATCGCCAAAGCTTTCAGGGGAGCATTTGCAACGTGCTGGCACCATTTTTGAGTGAATTGCCAAAAGTCAGATTTTTGCTGAAATTGTGACCCCGGGGCTTAGGGATTTTTTCAAAAAAATATTTTCCGCCGGTTAATTTGTTGAGGGCTGATTTCTTGTCCTATGATAAAAAGCCTTCTGTTTCCATCGCCAAACCTTTCCGGGGAGCATTTGCAACTGGTTGGCACCATTTTTGAGTGAATTGCCAAAAGTCAGATTTTTGCTGAAATTGAGACCCCGGGGCTTAGGGATTTTTTCAAAAAAATATTTTCCGCAGGTTAGATTTTCGAGGGCTTATTTCTTGTCCTGTGATAAAAAGCCTTCTGTTTCCATCGCCAAAGCTTTCAGGGGAGCCTTTGCAACTGGTTGGCACCATTTTTGAGTGAATTGCAAAAAGTCAGATTTTTGCTGAAATTGTGACCCCGGGGCTTAGGGATTTTTTCAAAAAAATATTTTCCGCCGGTTAAGTTGTTGAGGGCTGATTTCTTCTCCTGTGATAAAAAGCCTTCTGTTTTGACTGCCAAACCTTTCAGGGGAGCATTTGCAACGTGCTGGCACCATTTTTGAGTGAATTGCCAAAAGTCAGATTTTTGCTGAAATTGTGACCCCCGGGGCTTAGGGATTTTTTCAAAAAAAAATTTCCCGCCTGTTAAGTTGTTGAGGGCTGATTTCTTCTCCTGTGATAAAAAGCCTTCTGTTTCCATCGCCAAAGCTTTCAGGGGAGCATTTGCAACGTGCTGGCACCATTTTTGAGTGAATTGCCAAAAGTCAGATTTTTGCTGAAATTGTGACCCCGGGGCTTAGGGATTTTTTCAAAAAAATATTTTCCGCCGGTTAATTTGTTGAGGGCTGATTTCTTGTCCTATGATAAAAAGCCTTCTGTTTCCATCGCCAAACCTTTCCGGGGAGCATTTGCAACGTGTTGGCACCATTTTTGAGTGAATTGCCAAAAGTCAGATTTTTGCTGAAATTGTGACCCCGGGGCTTAGGGATTTTTTCAAAAAAATATTTTCCGCAGGTTAGATTTTCGAGGGCTTATTTCTTGTCCTGTGATAAAAAGCCTTCTGTTTCCATCGCCAAAGCTTTCAGGGGAGCCTTTGCAACCTGCTAGCACCATTTTTGAGTGAATTGCCAAAAGTCAGATTTTTGCTGAAATTGTGACCCCGGGGCTTAGGGATTTTTTCAAAAAAATATTTTCCGCCGGTTAAGTTGTTGAGGGCTGATTTCTTCTCCTGTGATAAAAAGCCTTCTGTTTTGACTGCCAAACCTTTCAGGGGAGCATTTGCAACGTGCTGGCACCATTTTTGAGTGAATTGCCAAAAGTCAGATTTTTGCTGAAATTGTGACCCCCGGGGCTTAGGGATTTTTTCAAAAAAAATTTTTCCGCCTGTTAAGTTGTTGAGGGCTGATTTCTTCTCCTGTGATAAAAAGCCTTCTGTTTCCATCGCCAAAGCTTTCAGGGGAGAATTTGCAACGTGCTGGCACCATTTTTGAGTGAATTGCCAAAAGTCAGATTTTTGCTGAAATTGTGACCCCGGGGCTTAGGGATTTTTTCAAAAAAAAATTTCCGCCGGTTAATTTGTTGAGGGCTGATTTCTTGTCCTATGATAAAAAGCCTTCTGTTTCCATCGCCAAACCTTTCCGGGGAGCATTTGCAACTGGTTGGCACCATTTTTGAGTGAATTGCCAAAAGTCAGATTTTTGCTGAAATTGTGACCCCGGGGCTTAGGGATTTTTTCAAAAAAATATTTTCCGCCGGTTAAGTTGTTGAGGGCTGATTTCTTGTCCTGTGATAAAAAGCCTTCAGTTTCGACTGCCAAACCTTTCAGGGGATCATTTGCAACCGGTTGGCACCATTTTTGAGTGAATTGTCGAAAGTCAGATTTTTGCTGAAATTGTGACCCCGGGGCTTAGGGATTTTTTCAAAAAAATATTTTCCGCCGGTTAAGTTGTTGAGGGCTGATTTCTTGTCCTGTGATAAAAAGCCTTCTGTTTCCATCGCCAAAGCTTTCAGGGGAGCATTTGCAACATGCTGGCACCATTTTTGAGTGAATTGCCAAAAGTCAGATTTTTGCTGAAATTGTGACCCCGGGGCTTAGGGATTTTTTCAAAAAAATATTTTCCGCAGGTTAGGTTGTTGAGGGCTGATTTCTTGTCCTGTGATAAAAAGCCTTCTGTTTCCATCGCCAAAGCTTTCAGGGGAGCATTTGCAACGTGCTGGCACCATTTTTTAGTGAATTGCCAAAAGTCAGATTTTTGCTGAAATTGTGACCCCGGGGTTTAGGGATTTTTTCAAAATAATATTTTCCGCAGGTTAGATTTTCGAGGGCTTATTTCTTGTCCTGTGATAAAAAGCCTTCTGTTTCCATCGCCAAAGCTTTCAGGGGAGCCTTTGCAACTGGTTGGCACCATTTTTGAGTGAATTGCCAAAAGTCAGATTTTTGCTGAAATTGTGACCCCGGGGCTTAGGGATTTTCTCAAAAAAATATTTTCCGCCGGTTAAGTTGTTGAGGGCTGATTTCTTCTCCTGTGATAAAAAGCCTTCTGTTTTGACTGCCAAACCTTTCAGGGGAGCATTTGCAACGTGCTGGCACCATTTTTGAGTGAATTGCCAAAAGTCAGATTTTTGCTGAAATTGTGACCCCCGGGGCTTAGGGATTTTTTCAAAAAAACATTTTCCGCCTGTTAAGTTGTTGAGGGCTGATTTCTTCTCCTGTGATAAAAAGCCTTCTGTTTCCATCGCCAAAGCTTTCAGGGGAGCATTTGCAACCGGTTGGCACCATTTTTGAGTGAATTGCCAAAAGTCAGATTTTTGCTGAAATTGTGACCCCGGGGCTTAGGGATTTTTTCAAAAAAATATTTTCCGCCGGTTAATTTGTTGAGGGCTGATTTCTTGTCCTATGATAAAAAGCCTTCTGTTTCCATCGCCAAACCTTTCCGGGGAGCATTTGCAACTGGTTGGCACCATTTTTGAGTGAATTGCCAAAAGTCAGATTTTTGCTGAAATTGTGACCCCGGAGCTTAGGGATTTTTTCAAAAAAATATTTTCCGCCGGTTAAGTTGTTGAGGGCTGATTTCTTGTCCTGTGATAAAAAGCCTTCAGTTTCGACTGCCAAACCTTTCAGGGGATCATTTGCAACCGGTTGGCACCATTTTTGAGTGAATTGCCAAAAGTCAGATTTTTGCTGAAATTGTGACACCGGGGCTTAGGGATTTTTTCAAAAAAATATTTTCCGCCGGTTAATTTGTTGAGGGCTGATTTCTTGTCCTATGATAAAAAGCCTTCTGTTTCCATCGCCAAACCTTTCCGGGGAGCATTTGCAACTGGTTGGCACCATTTTTGAGTGAATTGCCAAAAGTCAGATTTTTGCTGAAATTGTGACCCCGGGGCTTAGGGATTTTTTCAAAAAAATATTTTCCGCAGTTTAGGTTTTCGAGGGCTGATTTCTTGTCCTATGATAAAAAGCCTTCTGTTTCGACTGCCAAACCCTTCAGGGGAGCCTTTGCAACCTGCTAGCACCATTTCTGAGTGAATTGCCAAAAGTCAGATTTTTGCTGAAATTGTGACCCCGGGGCTTAGGGATTTTTTCAAAAAAATATTTTCCGCTGGTTAAGTTGTTGAGGGCTTATTTCTTGTCCTGTGATAAAAAGCCTTCTGTTTCCATCGCCAAAGCTTTCAGGGGAGCCTTTGCAACCTGCTAGCACCATTTTTGAGTGAATTGCCAAAAGTCAGATTTTTGCTGAAATTGTGACCCCGGGGCTTAGGGATTTTTTCAAAAAAATATTTTCCGCTGGTTAAGTTGTTGAGGGCTGATTTCTTGTCCTGTGATAAAAAGCCTTCTGTTTCCATCACCAAAGCTTTCAGGGGAGCCTTTGCAACCTGCTAGCACCATTTTTGAGTGAATTGCCAAAAGTCAGATTTTTGCTGAAATTGTGACCCCGGGGCTTAGGGATTTTTTCAAAAAAATATTTTCCGCAGGTTAGATTTTCGAGGGCTTATTTCTTGTCCTGTGATAAAAAGCCTTCTGTTTCCATCGCCAAAGCTTTCAGGGGAGCCTTTGCAACGTGCTGGCACCATTTTTGAGTGAATTGCCAAAAGTCAGATTTTTGCTGAAATTGTGACCCCGGGGCTTAGGGATTTTCTCAAAAAAATATTTTCCGCCGGTTAAGTTGTTGAGGGCTGATTTCTTCTCCTGTGATAAAAAGCCTTCTGTTTTGACTGCCAAACCTTTCAGGGGAGCATTTGCAACGTGATGGCACCATTTTTGAGTGAATTGCCAAAAGTCAGATTTTTGCTGAAATTGTGACCCCCGGGGCTTAGGGATTTTTTCAAAAAAATATTTTCCGCCTGTTAAGTTGTTGAGGGCTGATTTCTTCTCCTGTGATAAAAAGCCTTCTGTTTCCATCGCCAAAGCTTTCAGGGGAGCATTTGCAACGTGCTGGCACCATTTTTGAGTGAATTGCCAAAAGTCAGATTTTTGCTGAAATTGTGACCCCGGGGCTTAGGGATTTTTTCAAAAAAATATTTTCCGCCGGTTAATTTGTTGAGGGCTGATTTCTTGTCCTATGATAAAAAGCCTTCTGTTTCCATCGCCAAACCTTTCCGGGGAGCATTTGCAACTGGTTGGCACCATTTTTGAGTGAATTGCCAAAAGTCAGATTTTTGCTGAAATTGTGACCCCGGGGCTTAGGGATTTTTTCAAAAAAATATTTTCCGCAGGTTAGATTTTCGAGGGCTTATTTCTTGTCCTGTGATAAAAAGCCTTCTGTTTCCATCGCCAAAGCTTTCAGGGGAGCCTTTGCAACTGGTTGGCACCATTTTTGAGTGAATTGCCAAAAGTCAGATTTTTGCTGAAATTGTGACCCCGGGGCTTAGGGATTTTTTCAAAAAAATATTTTCCGTAGTTTAGGTTTTCGAGGGCTGATTTCTTGTCCTGTGATAAAAAGCCTTCTGTTTCGACTGCCAAACCCTTCAGGGGAGCCTTTGCAACCTGCTAGCACCATTTCTGAGTGAATTGCCAAAAGTCAGATTTTTGCTGAAATTGTGACCCCGGGGCTTAGGGATTTTTTCAAAAAAATATTTTCCGCAGGTTAGATTTTCGAGGGCTTATTTCTTGTCCTGTGATAAAAAGCCTTCTGTTTCCATCGCCAAAGCTTTCAGGGGAGCCTTTGCAACGTGCTGGCACCATTTTTGAGTGAATTGCCAAAAGTCAGATTTTTGCTGAAATTGTGACCCCGGGGCTTAGGGATTTTTTCAAAAAAATATTTTCCGCCGGTTAAGTTGTTGAGGGCTGATTTCTTGTCCTGTGATAAAAAGCCTTCTGTTTCAACTGCCAAAGCTTTCAGGGGAGCATTTGCAACGTGCTGGCACCATTTTTGAGTGAATTGCCAAAAGTCAGATTTTTGCTGAAATTGTGACCCCGGAGCTTAGGGATTTTTTCAAAAAAATATTTTCCGCCGGTTAAGTTGTTGAGGGCTGATTTCTTGTCCTGTGATAAAAAGCCTTCAGTTTTGACTGCCAAACCTTTCAGGGGATCATTTGCAACCGGTTGGCACCATTTTTGAGTGAATTGCCAAAAGTCAGATTTTTGCTGAAATTGTGACACCGGGGCTTAGGGATTTTTTCAAAAAAATATTTTCCGCCGGTTAATTTGTTGAGGGCTGATTTCTTGTCCTATGATAAAAAGCCTTCTGTTTCCATCGCCAAACCTTTCCGGGGAGCATTTGCAACTGGTTGGCACCATTTTTGAGTGAATTGTCAAAAGTCAGATTTTTGCTGAAATTGTGACCCCGGGGCTTAGGGATTTTTTCAAAAAAATATTTTCCGCAGGTTAGATTTTCGAGGGCTGATTTCTTGTCCTGTGATAAAAAGCCTTCTGTTTCGACTGCCAAACCCTTCAGGGGAGCCTTTGCAACCTGCTAGCACCATTTTTGAGTGATTACCAAAAGTCAGATTTTTGCTGAAATTGTGACCCCGGGGCTTAGGGATTTTTTCAAAAAAATATTTTCCGCCGGTTAAGTTGTTGAGGGCTGATTTCTTGTCCTGTGATAAAAAGCCTTCTGTTTCAACTGCCAAAGCTTTCAGGGGAGCATTTGCAACGTGCTGGCACCATTTTTGAGTGAATTGCCAAAAGTCAGTTTTTTGCTGAAATTGTGACCCCGGGGCTTAGGGATTTTTTCAAAAAAATATTTTCCGCAGGTTAGATTTTCGAGGGCTTATTTCTTGTCCGGTGATAAAAAGCCTTCTGTTTCCATCGCCAAAGCTTTCAGGGGAGCCTTTGCAACCTGCTAGCACCATTTTTGAGTGAATTGCCAAAAGTCAGATTTTTGCTGAAATTGTGACCCCGGGGCTTAGGGATTTTTTCAAAAAAATATTTTCCGCCGGTTAATTTGTTGAGGGCTGATTTCTTGTCCTATGATAAAAAGCCTTCTGTTTCCATCGCCAAACCTTTCCGGGGAGCATTTGCAACTGGTTGGCACCATTTTTGAGTGAATTGCCAAAAGTCAGATTTTTGCTGAAATTGTGACCCCGGGGCTTAGGGATTTTTTCAAAAAAATATTTTCCGCCGGTTAAGTTGTTGAGGGCTGATTTCTTGTCCTGTGATAAAAAGCCTTCAGTTTCGACTGCCAAACCTTTCAGGGGATCATTTGCAACCGGTTGGCACCATTTTTGAGTGAATTGTCGAAAGTCAGATTTTTGCTGAAATTGTGACCCCGGGGCTTAGGGATTTTTTCAAAAAAATATTTTCCGCAGGTTAGGTTGTTGAGGGCTGATTTCTTGTCCTGTGATAAAAAGCCTTCTGTTTCCATCGCCAAAGCTTTCAGGGGAGCATTTGCAACGTGCTGGCACCATTTTTGAGTGAATTGCCAAAAGTCAGATTTTTGCTGAAATTGTGACCCCGGGGTTTAGGGATTTTTTCAAAATAATATTTTCCGCAGGTTAGATTTTCGAGGGCTTATTTCTTGTCCTGTGATAAAAAGCCTTCTGTTTCCATCGCCAAAGCTTTCAGGGGAGGATTTGCAACCGGTTGGCACCATTTTTTAATGAATTGCCAAAAGTCAGATTTTTGCTGAAATTGTGACCCCGGGGCTTAGGGATTTTTTCAAAAAAATATTTTCCACTGGTTAAGTTGTTGAGGGCTGATTTCTTGTCCTGTGATAAAAAGCCTTCTGTTTCCATCACCAAAGCTTTCAGGGGAGCATTTGCAACGTGCTGGCACCATTTTTGAGTGAATTGCCAAAAGTCAGATTTTTGCTGAAATTGTGACCCCGGGGCTTAGGGATTTTTTCAAAAAAATATTTTCCGCAGGTTAGATTTTCGAGGGCTTATTTCTTGTCCGGTGATAAAAAGCCTTCTGTTTCCATCGCCAAAGCTTTCAGGAGAGCCTTTGCAACCTGCTAGCACCATTTTTGAGTGAATTGCCAAAAGTCAGATTTTTGCTGAAATTGTGACCCCGGGGCTTAGGGATTTTTTCAAAAAAATATTTTCCGCCGGTTAATTTGTTGAGGGCTGATTTCTTGTCCTGTGATAAAAAGCCTTCTGTTTCCATCGCCAAAGCTTTCAGGGGAGCATTTGCAACGTGCTGGCACCATTTTTGAGTGAATTGCCAAAAGTCAGATTTTTGCTGAAATTGTGACCCCGGGGTTTAGGGATTTTTTCAAAATAATATTTTCCGCAGGTTAGATTTTCGAGGGCTTATTTCTTGTCCTGTGATAAAAAGCCTTCTGTTTCCATCGCCAAAGCATTCAGGGGAGGATTTGCAACCGGTTGGCACCATTTTTTAATGAATTGCCAAAAGTCAGATTTTTGCTGAAATTGTGACCCCGGGGCTTAGGGATTTTTTCAAAAAAATATTTTCCACTGGTTAAGTTGTTGAGGGCTGATTTCTTGTCCTGTGATAAAAAGCCTTCTGTTTCCATCGCCAAAGCTTTCAGGGGAGCCTTTGCAACTGGTTGGCACCATTTTTGAGTGAATTGCCAAAAGTCAGATTTTTGCTGAAATTGTGACCCCGGGGCTTAGGGATTTTTTCAAAAAAATATTTTCCGCCGGTTAAGTTGTTGAGGGCTGATTTCTTCTCCTGTCATAAAAAGCCTTCTGTTTCCGTCGCCAAAGCTTTCAGGGGAGCATTTGCAACGTGCTGGCACCATTTTTGAGTGAATTGCCAAAAGTCAGATTTTTACTGAAATTGTGACCCCGGGGCTTAGGGATTTTTTCAAAAAAATATTTTCCGCCGGTTAATTTGTTGAGGGCTGATTTCTTGTCCTATGATAAAAAGCCTTCTGTTTCAACTGCCAAAGCTTTCAGGGGAGCATTTGTAACCTGCTAGCACCATTTTTGAGTGAATTGCCAAAAGTCAGATTTTTGCTGAAATTGTGACCCCGGGGCTTAGGGATTTTTTCAAAAAAATATTTTCCGCTGGTTAAGTTGTTGAGGGCTGATTTCTTGTCCTGTGATAAAAAGCCTTCTGTTTCAACTGCCAAAGCTTTCAGGGGAGCATTTGCAACGTGCTGGCACCATTTTTGAGTGAATTGCCAAAAGTCAGATTTTTGCTGAAATTGTGACCCCGGGGCTTAGGGATTTTTTCAAAAAAATATTTTCCGCAGGTTAGATTTTCGAGGGCTTATTTCTTGTCCGGTGATAAAAAGCCTTCTGTTTCCATCGCCAAAGCTTTCAGGGGAGCCTTTGCAACCTGCTAGCACCATTTTTGAGTGAATTGCCAAAAGTCAGATTTTTGCTGAAATTGTGACCCCGGGGCTTAGGGATTTTTTCAAAAAAATATTTTCCGCAGGTTAATTTGTTGAGGGCTGATTTCTTGTCCTATGATAAAAAGCCTTCTGTTTCCATCGCCAAACCTTTCCGGGGAGCATTTGCAACTGGTTGGCACCATTTTTGAGTGAATTGCCAAAAGTCAGATTTTTGCTGAAATTGTGACCCCGGGGCTTAGGGATTTTTTCAAAAAAATATTTTCCGCCGGTTAAGTTGTTGAGGGCTGATTTCTTGTCCTGTGATAAAAAGCCTTCAGTTTCGACTGCCAAACCTTTCAGGGGATCATTTGCAACCGGTTGGCACCATTTTTGAGTGAATTGTCGAAAGTCAGATTTTTGCTGAAATTGTGACCCCGGGGCTTAGGGATTTTTTCAAAAAAATATTTTCCGCCGGTTAAGTTGTTGAGGGCTGATTTCTTGTCCTGTGATAAAAAGCCTTCTGTTTCGACTGCCAAACCTTTCAGGGGAGCATTTGCAACATGCTGGCACCATTTTTGAGTGAATTGCCAAAAGTCAGATTTTTGCTGAAATTGTGACCCCGGGGCTTAGGGATTTTTTCAAAAAAATATTTTCCGCAGGTTAGGTTGTTGAGGGCTGATTTCTTGTCCTGTGATAAAAAGCCTTCTGTTTCCATCGCCAAAGCTTTCAGGGGAGCATTTGAAACGTGCTGGCACCATTTTTGAGTTAATTGCCAAAAGTCAGATTTTTGCTGAAATTGTGACCCCGGGGTTTAGGGATTTTTGCAAAATAATATTTTCCGCAGGTTAGATTTTCGAGGGCTTATTTCTTGTCCTGTGATAAAAAGCCTTCTGTTTCCATCGCCAAAGCTTTCAGGGGAGGATTTGCAACCGGTTGGCACCATTTTTTAATGAATTGCCAAAAGTCAGATTTTTGCTGAAATTGTGACCCCGGGGCTTAGGGATTTTTTCAAAAAAATATTTTCCACTGGTTAAGTTGTTGAGGGCTGATTTCTTGTCCTGTGATAAAAAGCCTTCTGTTTCCATCACCAAAGCTTTCAGGGGAGCCTTTGCAACGTGCTGGCACCATTTTTGAGTGAATTGCCAAAAGTCAGATTTTTGCTGAAATTGTGACCCCGGGGCTTAGGGATTTTTTCAAAAAAATATTTTCCGCCGGTTAATTTGTTGAGGGCTGATTTCTTGTCCTATGATAAAAAGCCTTCTGTTTCCATCGCCAAACCTTTCCGGGGAGCATTTGCAACTGGTTGGCACCATTTTTGAGTGAATTGCCAAAAGTCAGATTTTTGCTGAAATTGTGACCCCGGGGCTTAGGGATTTTCTCAAAAAAATATTTTCCGCCGGTTAAGTTGTTGAGGGCTGATTTCTTCTCCTGTGATAAAAAGCCTTCTGTTTTGACTGCCAAACCTTTCCGGGGAGCATTTGCAACTGGTTGGCACCATTTTTGAGTGAATTGCCAAAAGTCAGATTTTTGCTGAAATTGTGACCCCGGAGCTTAGGGATTTTTTCAAAAAAATATTTTCCGCCGGTTAAGTTGTTGAGGGCTGATTTCTTGTCCTGTGATAAAAAGCCTTCAGTTTCGACTGCCAAACCTTTCAGGGGATCATTTGCAACCGGTTGGCACCATTTTTGAGTGAATTGCCAAAAGTCAGATTTTTGCTGAAATTGTGACACCGGGGCTTAGGGATTTTTTCAAAAAAATATTTTCCGCCGGTTAATTTGTTGAGGGCTGATTTCTTGTCCTATGATAAAAAGCCTTCTGTTTCCATCGCCAAACCTTTTCGGGGAGCATTTGCAACTGGTTGGCACCATTTTTGAGTGAATTTCCAAAAGTCAGATTTTTGCTGAAATTGTGACCCCGGGGCTTAGGGATTTTTTCAAAAAAATATTTTCCGCAGTTTAGGTTTTCGAGGGCTGATTTCTTGTCCTGTGATAAAAAGCCTTCTGTTTCGACTGCCAAACCCTTCAGGGGAGCCTTTGCAACCTGCTAGCACCATTTTTGAGTGATTACCAAAAGTCAGATTTTTGCTGAAATTGTGACCCCGGGGCTTAGGGATTTTTTCAAAAAAATATTTTCCGCCGGTTAAGTTGTTGAGGGCTGATTTCTTGTCCTGTGATAAAAAGCCTTCTGTTTCAACTGCCAAAGCTTTCAGGGGAGCATTTGCAACGTGCTGGCACCATTTTTGAGTGAATTGCCAAAAGTCAGATTTTTGCTGAAATTGTGACCCCGGGGCTTAGGGATTTTTTCAAAAAAATATTTTCCGCAGGTTAGATTTTCGAGGGCTTATTTCTTGTCCGGTGATAAAAAGCCTTCTGTTTCCATCGCCAAAGCTTTCAGGGGAGCCTTTGCAACCTGCTAGCACCATTTTTGAGTGAATTGCCAAAAGTCAGATTTTTGCTGAAATTGTGACCCCGGGGCTTAGGGATTTTTTCAAAAAAATATTTTCCGCCGGTTAATTTGTTGAGGGCTGATTTCTTGTCCTATGATAAAAAGCCTTCTGTTTCCATCGCCAAACCTTTCCGGGGAGCATTTGCAACTGGTTGGCACCATTTTTGAGTGAATTGCCAAAAGTCAGATTTTTGCTGAAATTGTGACCCCGGGGCTTAGGGATTTTTTCAAAAAAATATTTTCCGCCGGTTAAGTTGTTGAGGGCTGATTTCTTGTCCTGTGATAAAAAGCCTTCAGTTTCGCATGCCAAACCTTTCAGGGGATCATTTGCAACCGGTTGGCACCATTTTTGAGTGAATTGTCGAAAGTCAGATTTTTGCTGAAATTGTGACCCCGGGGCTTAGGGATTTTTTCAAAAAAATATTTTCCGCCGGTTAAGTTGTTGAGGGCTGATTTCTTGTCCTGTGATAAAAAGCCTTCTGTTTCGACTGCCAAACCTTTCAGGGGAGCATTTGCAACATGCTGGCACCATTTTTGAGTGAATTGCCAAAAGTCAGATTTTTGCTGAAATTGTGACCCCGGGGCTTAGGGATTTTTTCAAAAAAATATTTTCCGCAGGTTAGGTTGTTGAGGGCTGATTTCTTGTCCTGTGATAAAAAGCCTTCTGTTTCCATCGCCAAAGCTTTCAGGGGAGCATTTGCAACGTGCTGGCACCATTTTTGAGTGAATTGCCAAAAGTCAGATTTTTGCTGAAATTGTGACCCCGGGGTTTAGGGATTTTTTCAAAATAATATTTTCCGCAGGTTAGATTTTCGAGGGCTTATTTCTTGTCCTGTGATAAAAAGCCTTCTGTTTCCATCGCCAAAGCTTTCAGGGGAAGATTTGCAACCGGTTGGCACCATTTTTTAATGAATTGCCAAAAGTCAGATTTTTGCTGAAATTGTGACCCCGGGGCTTAGGGATTTTTTCAAAAAAATATTTTCCACTGGTTAAGTTGTTGAGGGCTGATTTCTTGTCCTGTGATAAAAAGCCTTCTGTTTCCATCACCAAAGCTTTCAGGGGAGCATTTGCAACGTGCTGGCACCATTTTTGAGTGAATTGCCAAAAGTCAGATTTTTGCTGAAATTGTGACCCCGGGGCTTAGGGATTTTTTCAAAAAAATATTTTCCGCAGGTTAGATTTTCGAGGGCTTATTTCTTGTCCGGTGATAAAAAGCCTTCTGTTTCCATCGCCAAAGCTTTCAGGAGAGCCTTTGCAACCTGCTAGCACCATTTTTGAGTGAATTGCCAAAAGTCAGATTTTTGCTGAAATTGTGACCCCGGGGCTTAGGGATTTTTTCAAAAAAATATTTTCCGCCGGTTAATTTGTTGAGGGCTGATTTCTTGTCCGGTGATAAAAAGCCTTCTGTTTCCATCGCCAAACCTTTCCGGGGAGCATTTGCAACTGGTTGGCACCATTTTTGAGTGAATTGCCAAAAGTCAGATTTTTGCTGAAATTGTGACCCCGGGGCTTAGGGATTTTTTCAAAAAAATATTTTCCGCCGGTTAAGTTGTTGAGGGCTGATTTCTTGTCCTGTGATAAAAAGCCTTCAGTTTCGCATGCCAAACCTTTCAGGGGATCATTTGCAACCGGTTGGCACCATTTTTGAGTGAATTGTCGAAAGTCAGATTTTTGCTGAAATTGTGACCCCGGGGCTTAGGGATTTTTTCAAAAAAATATTTTCCGCCGGTTAAGTTGTTGAGGGCTGATTTCTTGTCCTGTGATAAAAAGCCTTCTGTTTCGACTGCCAAACCTTTCAGGGGAGCATTTGCAACATGCTGGCACCATTTTTGAGTGAATTGCCAAAAGTCAAATTTTTGCTGAAATTGTGACACCGGGGCTTAGGGATTTTTTCAAAAAAATATTTTCCGCAGGTTAGGTTGTTGAGGGCTGATTTCTTGTCCTGTGATAAAAAGCCTTCTGTTTCCATCGCCAAAGCTTTCAGGGGAGCATTTGCAACGTGCTGGCACCATTTTTGAGTGAATTGCCAAAAGTCAGATTTTTGCTGAAATTGTGACCCCGGGGTTTAGGGATTTTTTCAAAATAATATTTTCCGCAGGTTAGATTTTCGAGGGCTTATTTCTTGTCCTGTGATAAAAAGCCTTCTGTTTCCATCGCCAAAGCTTTCAGGGGAGCCTTTGCAACTGGTTGGCACCATTTTTGAGTGAATTGCCAAAAGTCAGATTTTTGCTGAAATTGTGACCCCGGGGCTTAGGGATTTTTTCAAAAAAATATTTTCCGCCGGTTAAGTTGTTGAGGGCTGATTTCTTGTCCTGTGATAAAAAGCCTTCTGTTTCCATCGCCAAACCTTTCAGGGGAGCATTTGCAACGTGCTGGCACCATTTTTGAGTGAATTGCCAAAAGTCAGATTTTTGCTGAAATTGTGACCCCGGGGCTTAGGGATTTTTTCAAAAAAATATTTTCCGCAGGTTAGATTTTTGAGGGCTTATTTCTTGTCCTGTGATAAAAAGCCTTCTGTTTCCATCGCCAAAGCTTTCAGGGGAGGATTTGCAACCGGTTGGCACCATTTTTTAATGAATTGCCAAAAGTCAGATTTTTGCTGAAATTGTGACCCCGGGGCTTAGGGATTTTTTCAAAAAAATATTTTCCGCTGGTTAAGTTGTTGAGGGCTGATTTCTTGTCCTGTGATAAAAAGCCTTCTGTTTCCATCACCAAAGCTTTCAGGGGAGCCTTTGCAACCTGCTAGCACCATTTTTGAGTGAATTGCCAAAAGTCAGATTTTTGCTGAAATTGTGACCCCGGGGCTTAGGGATTTTTTCAAAAAAATATTTTCCGCAGGTTAGATTTTCGAGGGCTGATTTCTTGTCCTGTGATAAAAAGCCTTCACTTTCCATCGCCAAACCTTTCAGGGGAGCATTTGCAACGTGCTGGCACCATTTTTGAGTGAATTGCCAAAAGTCAGATTTTTGCTGAAATTGTGACCCCGGGGCTTAGGGATTTTTTCAAAAAAATATTTTCCGCCGGTTAAGTTGTTGAGGGCTGATTTCTTGTCCTGTGATAAAAAGCCTTCTGTTTCAACTGCCAAAGCTTTCAGGGGAGCATTTGCAACGTGCTGGCACCATTTTTGAGTGAATTGCCAAAAGTCAGATTTTTGCTGAAATTGTGACCCCGGGGCTTAGGGATTTTTTCAAAAAAATATTTTCCGCAGGTTAGATTTTCGAGGGCTTATTTCTTGTCCGGTGATAAAAAGCCTTCTGTTTCCATCGCCAAAGCTTTCAGGGGAGCCTTTGCAACCTGCTAGCACCATTTTTGAGTGAATTGCCAAAAGTCAGATTTTTGCTGAAATTGTGACCCCGGGGCTTAGGGATTTTTTCAAAAAAATATTTTCCGCCGGTTAATTTGTTGAGGGCTGATTTCTTGTCCTATGATAAAAAGCCTTCTGTTTCCATCGCCAAACCTTTCCGGGGAGCATTTGCAACTGGTTGGCACCATTTTTGAGTGAATTGCCAAAAGTCAGATTTTTGCTGAAATTGTGACACCGGGGCTTAGGGATTTTTTCAAAAAAATATTTTCCGCCGGTTAAGTTGTTGAGGGCTGATTTCTTGTCCTGTGATAAAAAGCCTTCAGTTTCGACTGCCAAACCTTTCAGGGGATCATTTGCAACCGGTTGGCACCATTTTTGAGTGAATTGTCGAAAGTCAGATTTTTGCTGAAATTGTGACCCCGGGGCTTAGGGATTTTTTCAAAAAAATATTTTCCGCCGGTTAAGTTGTTGAGGGCTGATTTCTTGTCCTGTGATTAAAAAGCCTTCTGTTTCGACTGCCAAACCTTTCAGGGGAGCATTTGCAACATGCTGGCACCATTTTTGAGTGAATTGCCAAAAGTCAGATTTTTGCTGAAATTGTGACCCCGGGGCTTAGGGATTTTTTCAAAAAAATATTTTCCGCAGGTTAGGTTGTTGAGGGCTGATTTCTTGTCCTGTGATAAAAAGCCTTCTGTTTCCATCGCCAAAGCTTTCAGGGGAGCCTTTGCAACCTGCTAGCACCATTTTTGAGTGAATTGCCAAAAGTCAGATTTTTGCTGAAATTGTGACCCCGGGGCTTAGGGATTTTTTCAAAAAAATATTTTCCGCCGGTTAAGTTGTTGAGGGCTGATTTCTTGTCCTGTGATAAAAAGCCTTCTGTTTCCATCGCCAAACCTTTCAGGGGAGCATTTGCAACGTGCTGGCACCATTTTTGAGTGAATTGCCAAAAGTCAGATTTTTGCTGAAATTGTGACCCCGGGGCTTAGGGATTTTTTCAAAAAAATATTTTCCGCAGGTTAGATTTTTGAGGGCTTATTTCTTGTCCTGTGATAAAAAGCCTTCTGTTTCCATCGCCAAAGCTTTCAGGGGAGGATTTGCAACCGGTTGGCACCATTTTTTAATGAATTGCCAAAAGTCAGATTTTTGCTGAAATTGTGACCCCGGGGCTTAGGGATTTTTTCAAAAAAATATTTTCCGCTGGTTAAGTTGTTGAGGGCTGATTTCTTGTCCTGTGATAAAAAGCCTTCTGTTTCCATCACCAAAGCTTTCAGGGGAGCCTTTGCAACCTGCTAGCACCATTTTTGAGTGAATTGCCAAAAGTCAGATTTTTGCTGAAATTGTGACCCCGGGGCTTAGGGATTTTTTCAAAAAAATATTTTCCGCAGGTTAGATTTTCGAGGGCTGATTTCTTGTCCTGTGATAAAAAGCCTTCACTTTCCATCGCCAAACCTTTCAGGGGAGCATTTGCAACGTGCTGGCACCATTTTTGAGTGAATTGCCAAAAGTCAGATTTTTGCTGAAATTGTGACCCCGGGGCTTAGGGATTTTTTCAAAAAAATATTTTCCGCCGGTTAAGTTGTTGAGGGCTGATTTCTTGTCCTGTGATAAAAAGCCTTCTGTTTCAACTGCCAAAGCTTTCAGGGGAGCATTTGCAACGTGCTGGCACCATTTTTGAGTGAATTGCCAAAAGTCAGATTTTTGCTGAAATTGTGACCCCGGGGCTTAGGGATTTTTTCAAAAAAATATTTTCCGCAGGTTAGATTTTCGAGGGCTTATTTCTTGTCCGGTGATAAAAAGCCTTCTGTTTCCATCGCCAAAGCTTTCAGGGGAGCCTTTGCAACCTGCTAGCACCATTTTTGAGTGAATTGCCAAAAGTCAGATTTTTGCTGAAATTGTGACCCCGGGGCTTAGGGATTTTTTCAAAAAAATATTTTCCGCCGGTTAATTTGTTGAGGGCTGATTTCTTGTCCTATGATAAAAAGCCTTCTGTTTCCATCGCCAAACCTTTCCGGGGAGCATTTGCAACTGGTTGGCACCATTTTTGAGTGAATTGCCAAAAGTCAGATTTTTGCTGAAATTGTGACACCGGGGCTTAGGGATTTTTTCAAAAAAATATTTTCCGCCGGTTAAGTTGTTGAGGGCTGATTTCTTGTCCTGTGATAAAAAGCCTTCAGTTTTGACTGCCAAACCTTTCAGGGGATCATTTGCAACCGGTTGGCACCATTTTTGAGTGAATTGTCGAAAGTCAGATTTTTGCTGAAATTGTGACCCCGGGGCTTAGGGATTTTTTCAAAAAAATATTTTCCGCCGGTTAAGTTGTTGAGGGCTGATTTCTTGTCCTGTGATTAAAAAGCCTTCTGTTTCGACTGCCAAACCTTTCAGGGGAGCATTTGCAACATGCTGGCACCATTTTTGAGTGAATTGCCAAAAGTCAGATTTTTGCTGAAATTGTGACCCCGGGGCTTAGGGATTTTTTCAAAAAAATATTTTCCGCCGGTTAAGTTGTTGAGGGCTGATTTCTTGTCCTGTGATAAAAAGCCTTCTGTTTCAACTGCCAAAGCTTTCAGGGGAGCATTTGCAACGTGCTGGCACCATTTTTGAGTGAATTGCCAAAAGTCAGATTTTTGCTGAAATTGTGACCCCGGGGCTTAGGGATTTTTTCAAAAAAATATTTTCCGCAGGTTAGATTTTCGAGGGCTTATTTCTTGTCCGGTGATAAAAAGCCTTCTGTTTCCATCGCCAAAGCTTTCAGGGGAGCCTTTGCAACCTGCTAGCACCATTTTTGAGTGAATTGCCAAAAGTCAGATTTTTGCTGAAATTGTGACCCCGGGGCTTAGGGATTTTTTCAAAAAAATATTTTCCGCCGGTTAATTTGTTGAGGGCTGATTTCTTGTCCTATGATAAAAAGCCTTCTGTTTCCATCGCCAAACCTTTCCGGGGAGCATTTGCAACGTGCTGGCACCATTTTTGAGTGAATTGCCAAAAGTCAGATTTTTGCTGAAATTGTGACCCCGGGGCTTAGGGATTTTTTCAAAAAAATATTTTCCGCCGGTTAAGTTGTTGAGGGCTGATTTCTTGTCCTGTGATAAAAAGCCTTCTGTTTCCATCGCCAAACCTTTCAGGGGAGCATTTGCAACGTGCTGGCACCATTTTTGAGTGAATTGCCAAAAGTCAGATTTTTGCTGAAATTGTGACCCCGGGGCTTAGGGATTTTTTCAAAAAAATATTTTCCGCAGGTTAGATTTTTGAGGGCTTATTTCTTGTCCTGTGATAAAAAGCCTTCTGTTTCCATCGCCAAAGCTTTCAGGGGAGGATTTGCAACCGGTTGGCACCATTTTTTAATGAATTGCCAAAAGTCAGATTTTTGCTGAAATTGTGACCCCGGGGCTTAGGGATTTTTTCAAAAAAATATTTTCCGCTGGTTAAGTTGTTGAGGGCTGATTTCTTGTCCTGTGATAAAAAGCCTTCTGTTTCCATCACCAAAGCTTTCAGGGGAGCCTTTGCAACCTGCTAGCACCATTTTTGAGTGAATTGCCAAAAGTCAGATTTTTGCTGAAATTGTGACCCCGGGGCTTAGGGATTTTTTCAAAAAAATATTTTCCGCAGGTTAGATTTTCGAGGGCTGATTTCTTGTCCTGTGATAAAAAGCCTTCACTTTCCATCGCCAAACCTTTCAGGGGAGCATTTGCAACGTGCTGGCACCATTTTTGAGTGAATTGCCAAAAGTCAGATTTTTGCTGAAATTGTGACCCCGGGGCTTAGGGATTTTTTCAAAAAAATATTTTCCGCCGGTTAAGTTGTTGAGGGCTGATTTCTTGTCCTGTGATAAAAAGCCTTCTGTTTCAACTGCCAAAGCTTTCAGGGGAGCATTTGCAACGTGCTGGCACCATTTTTGAGTGAATTGCCAAAAGTCAGATTTTTGCTGAAATTGTGACCCCGGGGCTTAGGGATTTTTTCAAAAAAATATTTTCCGCAGGTTAGATTTTCGAGGGCTTATTTCTTGTCCGGTGATAAAAAGCCTTCTGTTTCCATCGCCAAAGCTTTCAGGGGAGCCTTTGCAACCTGCTAGCACCATTTTTGAGTGAATTGCCAAAAGTCAGATTTTTGCTGAAATTGTGACCCCGGGGCTTAGGGATTTTTTCAAAAAAATATTTTCCGCCGGTTAATTTGTTGAGGGCTGATTTCTTGTCCTATGATAAAAAGCCTTCTGTTTCCATCGCCAAACCTTTCCGGGGAGCATTTGCAACTGGTTGGCACCATTTTTGAGTGAATTGCCAAAAGTCAGATTTTTGCTGAAATTGTGACACCGGGGCTTAGGGATTTTTTCAAAAAAATATTTTCCGCCGGTTAAGTTGTTGAGGGCTGATTTCTTGTCCTGTGATAAAAAGCCTTCAGTTTCGACTGCCAAACCTTTCAGGGGATCATTTGCAACCGGTTGGCACCATTTTTGAGTGAATTGTCGAAAGTCAGATTTTTGCTGAAATTGTGACCCCGGGGCTTAGGGATTTTTTCAAAAAAATATTTTCCGCCGGTTAAGTTGTTGAGGGCTGATTTCTTGTCCTGTGATTAAAAAGCCTTCTGTTTCGACTGCCAAACCTTTCAGGGGAGCATTTGCAACATGCTGGCACCATTTTTGAGTGAATTGCCAAAAGTCAGATTTTTGCTGAAATTGTGACCCCGGGGCTTAGGGATTTTTTCAAAAAAATATTTTCCGCAGGTTAGGTTGTTGAGGGCTGATTTCTTGTCCTGTGATAAAAAGCCTTCTGTTTCCATCGCCAAAGCTTTCAGGGGAGCCTTTGCAACCTGCTAGCACCATTTTTGAGTGAATTGCCAAAAGTCAGATTTTTGCTGAAATTGTGACCCCGGGGCTTAGGGATTTTTTCAAAAAAATATTTTCCGCCGGTTAAGTTGTTGAGGGCTGATTTCTTGTCCTGTGATAAAAAGCCTTCTGTTTCCATCGCCAAACCTTTCAGGGGAGCATTTGCAACGTGCTGGCACCATTTTTGAGTGAATTGCCAAAAGTCAGATTTTTGCTGAAATTGTGACCCCGGGGCTTAGGGATTTTTTCAAAAAAATATTTTCCGCAGGTTAGATTTTTGAGGGCTTATTTCTTGTCCTGTGATAAAAAGCCTTCTGTTTCCATCGCCAAAGCTTTCAGGGGAGGATTTGCAACCGGTTGGCACCATTTTTTAATGAATTGCCAAAAGTCAGATTTTTGCTGAAATTGTGACCCCGGGGCTTAGGGATTTTTTCAAAAAAATATTTTCCGCTGGTTAAGTTGTTGAGGGCTGATTTCTTGTCCTGTGATAAAAAGCCTTCTGTTTCCATCACCAAAGCTTTCAGGGGAGCCTTTGCAACCTGCTAGCACCATTTTTGAGTGAATTGCCAAAAGTCAGATTTTTGCTGAAATTGTGACCCCGGGGCTTAGGGATTTTTTCAAAAAAATATTTTCCGCAGGTTAGATTTTCGAGGGCTGATTTCTTGTCCTGTGATAAAAAGCCTTCACTTTCCATCGCCAAACCTTTCAGGGGAGCATTTGCAACGTGCTGGCACCATTTTTGAGTGAATTGCCAAAAGTCAGATTTTTGCTGAAATTGTGACCCCGGGGCTTAGGGATTTTTTCAAAAAAATATTTTCCGCCGGTTAAGTTGTTGAGGGCTGATTTCTTGTCCTGTGATAAAAAGCCTTCTGTTTCAACTGCCAAAGCTTTCAGGGGAGCATTTGCAACGTGCTGGCACCATTTTTGAGTGAATTGCCAAAAGTCAGATTTTTGCTGAAATTGTGACCCCGGGGCTTAGGGATTTTTTCAAAAAAATATTTTCCGCAGGTTAGATTTTCGAGGGCTTATTTCTTGTCCGGTGATAAAAAGCCTTCTGTTTCCATCGCCAAAGCTTTCAGGGGAGCCTTTGCAACCTGCTAGCACCATTTTTGAGTGAATTGCCAAAAGTCAGATTTTTGCTGAAATTGTGACCCCGGGGCTTAGGGATTTTTTCAAAAAAATATTTTCCGCCGGTTAATTTGTTGAGGGCTGATTTCTTGTCCTATGATAAAAAGCCTTCTGTTTCCATCGCCAAACCTTTCCGGGGAGCATTTGCAACTGGTTGGCACCATTTTTGAGTGAATTGCCAAAAGTCAGATTTTTGCTGAAATTGTGACACCGGGGCTTAGGGATTTTTTCAAAAAAATATTTTCCGCCGGTTAAGTTGTTGAGGGCTGATTTCTTGTCCTGTGATAAAAAGCCTTCAGTTTCGACTGCCAAACCTTTCAGGGGATCATTTGCAACCGGTTGGCACCATTTTTGAGTGAATTGTCGAAAGTCAGATTTTTGCTGAAATTGTGACCCCGGGGCTTAGGGATTTTTTCAAAAAAATATTTTCCGCCGGTTAAGTTGTTGAGGGCTGATTTCTTGTCCTGTGATTAAAAAGCCTTCTGTTTCGACTGCCAAACCTTTCAGGGGAGCATTTGCAACATGCTGGCACCATTTTTGAGTGAATTGCCAAAAGTCAGATTTTTGCTGAAATTGTGACCCCGGGGCTTAGGGATTTTTTCAAAAAAATATTTTCCGCCGGTTAAGTTGTTGAGGGCTGATTTCTTGTCCTGTGATAAAAAGCCTTCTGTTTCAACTGCCAAAGCTTTCAGGGGAGCATTTGCAACGTGCTGGCACCATTTTTGAGTGAATTGCCAAAAGTCAGATTTTTGCTGAAATTGTGACCCCGGGGCTTAGGGATTTTTTCAAAAAAATATTTTCCGCAGGTTAGATTTTCGAGGGCTTATTTCTTGTCCGGTGATAAAAAGCCTTCTGTTTCCATCGCCAAAGCTTTCAGGGGAGCCTTTGCAACCTGCTAGCACCATTTTTGAGTGAATTGCCAAAAGTCAGATTTTTGCTGAAATTGTGACCCCGGGGCTTAGGGATTTTTTCAAAAAAATATTTTCCGCCGGTTAATTTGTTGAGGGCTGATTTCTTGTCCTATGATAAAAAGCCTTCTGTTTCCATCGCCAAACCTTTCCGGGGAGCATTTGCAACTGGTTGGCACCATTTTTGAGTGAATTGCCAAAAGTCAGATTTTTGCTGAAATTGTGACACCGGGGCTTAGGGATTTTTTCAAAAAAATATTTTCCGCCGGTTAAGTTGTTGAGGGCTGATTTCTTGTCCTGTGATAAAAAGCCTTCAGTTTCGACTGCCAAACCTTTCAGGGGATCATTTGCAACCGGTTGGCACCATTTTTGAGTGAATTGTCGAAAGTCAGATTTTTGCTGAAATTGTGACCCCGGGGCTTAGGGATTTTTTCAAAAAAATATTTTCCGCCGGTTAAGTTGTTGAGGGCTGATTTCTTGTCCTGTGATTAAAAAGCCTTCTGTTTCGACTGCCAAACCTTTCAGGGGAGCATTTGCAACATGCTGGCACCATTTTTGAGTGAATTGCCAAAAGTCAGATTTTTGCTGAAATTGTGACCCCGGGGCTTAGGGATTTTTTCAAAAAAATATTTTCCGCAGGTTAGGTTGTTGAGGGCTGATTTCTTGTCCTGTGATAAAAAGCCTTCTGTTTCCATCGCCAAAGCTTTCAGGGGAGCATTTGAAACGTGCTGGCACCATTTTTGAGTGAATTGCCAAAAGTCAGATTTTTGCTGAAATTGTGACCCCGGGGTTTAGGGATTTTTTCAAAATAATATTTTCCGCAGGTTAGATTTTCGAGGGCTTATTTCTTGTCCTGTGATAAAAAGACTTCTGTTTCCATCGCCAAAGCTTTCAGGGGAGGATTTGCAACCGGTTGGCACCATTTTTTAATGAATTGCCAAAAGTCAGGTTTTTGCTGAAATTGTGACCCCGGGGCTTAGGGATTTTTTCAAAAAAATATTTTCCACTGGTTAAGTTGTTGAGGGCTGATTTCTTGTCCTGTGATAAAAAGCCTTCTGTTTCCTTCACCAAAGCTTTCAGGGGAGCCTTTGCAACGTGCTGGCACCATTTTTGAGTGAATTGCCAAAAGTCAGATTTTTGCTGAAATTGTGACCCCGGGGCTTAGGGATTTTTTCAAAAAAATATTTTCCGCCGGTTAATTTGTTGAGGGCTGATTTCTTGTCCTATGATAAAAAGCCTTCTGTTTCCATCGCCAAACCTTTCCGGGGAGCATTTGCAACTGGTTGGCACCATTTTTGAGTGAATTGCCAAAAGTCAGATTTTTGCTGAAATTGTGACCCCGGGGCTTAGGGATTTTTTCAAAAAAATATTTTCCGCAGGTTAGATTTTCGAGGGCTTATTTCTTGTCCTGTGATAAAAAGCCTTCTGTTTCCATCGCCAAACCTTTCAGGGGAGCCTTTGCAACTGGTTGGCACCATTTTTGAGTGAATTGCCAAAAGTCAGATTTTTGCTGAAATTGTGACCCCGGGGCTTAGGGATTTTCTCAAAAAAATATTTTCCGCCGGTTAAGTTGTTGAGGGCTGATTTCTTCTCCTGTGATAAAAAGCCTTCTGTTTTGACTGCCAAACCTTTCAGGGGAGCATTTGCAACGTGCTGGCACCATTTTTGAGTGAATTGCCAAAAGTCAGATTTTTGCTGAAATTGTGACCCCCGGGGCTTAGGGATTTTTTCAAAAAAATATTTTCCGCCTGTTAAGTTGTTGAGGGCTGATTTCTTCTCCTGTGATAAAAAGCCTTCTGTTTCCATCGCCAAAGCTTTCAGGGGAGCATTTGCAACGTCCTGGCACCATTTTTGAGTGAATTGCCAAAAGTCAGATTTTTGCTGAAATTGTGACCCCGGGGCTTAGGGATTTTTTCAAAAAAATATTTTCCGCTGGTTAAGTTGTTGAGGGCTGATTTCTTGTCCTATGATAAAAAGCCTTCTGTTTCCATCGCCAAACCTTTCCGGGGAGCATTTGCAACTGGTTGGCACCATTTTTGAGTGAATTGCCAAAAGTCAGATTTTTGCTGAAATTGTGACCCCGGAGCTTAGGGATTTTTTCAAAAAAATATTTTCCGCCGGTTAAGTTGTTGAGGGCTGATTTCTTGTCCTGTGATAAAAAGCCTTCAGTTTCGACTGCCAAACCTTTCAGGGGATCATTTGCAACCGGTTGGCACCATTTTTGAGTGAATTGCCAAAAGTCAGATTTTTGCTTAAATTTTGACACCGGGGCTTAGGGATTTTTTCAAAAAAATATTTTCCGCCGGTTAATTTGTTGAGGGCTGATTTCTTGTCCTATGATAAAAAGCCTTCTGTTTCCATCGCCAAACCTTTCCGGGGAGCATTTGCAACTGGTTGGCACCATTTTTGAGTGAATTGCCAAAAGTCAGATTTTTGCTGAAATTGTGACCCCGGGGCTTAGGGATTTTTTCAAAAAAATATTTTCCGCAGTTTAGGTTTTCGAGGGCTGATTTCTTGTCCTGTGATAAAAAGCCTTCTGTTTCGACTGCCAAACCCTTCAGGGGAGCCTTTGCAACCTGCTAGCACCATTTTTGAGTGATTACCAAAAGTCAGATTTTTGCTGAAATTGTGACCCCGGGGCTTAGGGATTTTTTCAAAAAAATATTTTCCGCCGGTTAAGTTGTTGAGGGCTGATTTCTTGTCCTGTGATAAAAAGCCTTCTGTTTCAACTGCCAAAGCTTTCAGGGGAGCATTTGCAACGTGCTGGCACCATTTTTGAGTGAATTGCCAAAAGTCAGATTTTTGCTGAAATTGTGACCCCGGGGCTTAGGGATTTTTTCAAAAAAATATTTTCCGCCGGTTAATTTGTTGAGGGCTGATTTCTTGTCCTATGATAAAAAGCCTTCTGTTTCCATCGCCAAACCTTTCCGGGGAGCATTTGCAACTGGTTGGCACCATTTTTGAGTGAATTGCCAAAAGTCAGATTTTTGCTGAAATTGTGACCCCGGGGCTTAGGGATTTTTTCAAAAAAATATTTTCCGCAGTTTAGGTTTTCGAGGGCTGATTTCTTGTCCTGTGATAAAAAGCCTTCTGTTTCGACTGCCAAACCCTTCAGGGGAGCCTTTGCAACCTGCTAGCACCATTTTTGAGTGATTACCAAAAGTCAGATTTTTGCTGAAATTGTGACGCCGGGGCTTAGGGATTTTTTCAAAAAAATATTTTCCGCCGGTTAAGTTGTTGAGGGCTGATTTCTTGTCCTGTGATAAAAAGCCTTCAGTTTCGACTGCCAAACCTTTCAGGGGATCATTTGCAACCGGTTGGCACCATTTTTGAGTGAATTGTCGAAAGTCAGATTTTTGCTGAAATTGTGACCCCGGGGCTTAGGGATTTTTTCAAAAAAATATTTTCCGCCGGTTAAGTTGTTGAGGGCTGATTTCTTGTCCTGTGATAAAAAGCCTTCTGTTTCGACTGCCAAACCTTTCAGGGGAGCATTTGCAACCTGCTAGCACCATTTTTGAGTGAATTGCCAAAAGTCAGATTTTTGCTGAAATTGTGACCCCGGGGCTTAGGGATTTTTTCAAAAAAATATTTTCCGCAGGTTACATTTTTGAGGGCTTATTTCTTGTCCTGTGATAAAAAGCCTTCTGTTTCCATCGCCAAAGCTTTCAGGGGAGCCTTTACAACCTGCTAGCAGCATTTTTGAGTGAATTGCCAAAAGTCAGATTTTTGCTGAAATTGTGACCCCGGGGCTTAGGGATTTTTTCAAAAAAATATTTTCCGCTGGTTAAGTTGTTGAGGGCTGATTTCTTGTCCTGTGATAAAAAGCCTTCTGTTTCCATCACCAAAGCTTTCAGGGGAGCCTTTGCAACCTTCTAGCACCATTTTTGAGTGAATTGCCAAAAGTCAGATTTTTGCTGAAATTGTGACCCCGGGGCTTAGGGATTTTTTCAAAAAAATATTTTCCGCCGGTTAAGTTGTTGAGGGCTGATTTCTTGTCCTGTGATAAAAAGCCTTCTGTTTCCATCGCCAAAGCTTTCAGGGGAGCATTTGCAACGTGCTGGCACCATTTTTGAGTGAATTGCCAAAAGTCAGATTTTTGCTGAAATTGTGACCCCGGGGTTTAGGGATTTTTTCAAAAAAATATTTTCCGCAGGTTAGATTTTCGAGGGCTTATTTCTTGTCCTGTGATAAAAAGCCTTCTGTTTCCATCGCCAAAGCTTTCAGGGGAGGATTTGCAACCGGTTGGCACCATTTTTTAATGAATTGCCAAAAGTCAGATTTTTGCTGAAATTGTGACCCCGGGGCTTAGGGATTTTTTCAAAAAAATATTTTCCACTGGTTAAGTTGTTGAGGGCTGATTTCTTGTCCTGTGATAAAAAGCCTTCTGTTTCCTTCACCAAAGCTTTCAGGGGAGCCTTTGCAACGTGCTGGCACCATTTTTGAGTGAATTGCCAAAAGTCAGATTTTTGCTGAAATTGTGACCCCGGGGCTTAGGGATTTTTTCAAAAAAATATTTTCCGCCGGTTAATTTGTTGAGGGCTGATTTCTTGTCCTATGATAAAAAGCCTTCTGTTTCCATCGCCAAACCTTTCCGGGGAGCATTTGCAACTGGTTGGCACCATTTTTGAGTGAATTGCCAAAAGTCAGATTTTTGCTGAAATTGTGACCCCGGGGCTTAGGGATTTTTTCAAAAAAATATTTTCCGCAGGTTAGATTTTCGAGGGCTTATTTCTTGTCCTGTGATAAAAAGCCTTCTGTTTCCATCGCCAAACCTTTCAGGGGAGCCTTTGCAACTGGTTGGCACCATTTTTGAGTGAATTGCCAAAAGTCAGATTTTTGCTGAAATTGTGACCCCGGGGCTTAGGGATTTTCTCAAAAAAATATTTTCCGCCGGTTAAGTTGTTGAGGGCTGATTTCTTCTCCTGTGATAAAAAGCCTTCTGTTTTGACTGCCAAACCTTTCAGGGGAGCATTTGCAACGTGCTGGCACCATTTTTGAGTGAATTGCCAAAAGTCAGATTTTTGCTGAAATTGTGACCCCCGGGGCTTAGGGATTTTTTCAAAAAAATATTTTCCGCCTGTTAAGTTGTTGAGGGCTGATTTCTTCTCCTGTGATAAAAAGCCTTCTGTTTCCATCGCCAAAGCTTTCAGGGGAGCATTTGCAACGTCCTGGCACCATTTTTGAGTGAATTGCCAAAAGTCAGATTTTTGCTGAAATTGTGACCCCGGGGCTTAGGGATTTTTTCAAAAAAATATTTTCCGCTGGTTAAGTTGTTGAGGGCTGATTTCTTGTCCTATGATAAAAAGCCTTCTGTTTCCATCGCCAAACCTTTCCGGGGAGCATTTGCAACTGGTTGGCACCATTTTTGAGTGAATTGCCAAAAGTCAGATTTTTGCTGAAATTGTGACCCCGGAGCTTAGGGATTTTTTCAAAAAAATATTTTCCGCCGGTTAAGTTGTTGAGGGCTGATTTCTTGTCCTGTGATAAAAAGCCTTCAGTTTCGACTGCCAAACCTTTCAGGGGATCATTTGCAACCGGTTGGCACCATTTTTGAGTGAATTGCCAAAAGTCAGATTTTTGCTGAAATTTTGACACCGGGGCTTAGGGATTTTTTCAAAAAAATATTTTCCGCCGGTTAATTTGTTGAGGGCTGATTTCTTGTCCTATGATAAAAAGCCTTCTGTTTCCATCGCCAAACCTTTCCGGGGAGCATTTGCAACTGGTTGGCACCATTTTTGAGTGAATTGCCAAAAGTCAGATTTTTGCTGAAATTGTGACCCCGGGGCTTAGGGATTTTTTCAAAAAAATATTTTCCGCAGTTTAGGTTTTCGAGGGCTGATTTCTTGTCCTGTGATAAAAAGCCTTCTGTTTCGACTGCCAAACCCTTCAGGGGAGCCTTTGCAACCTGCTAGCACCATTTTTGAGTGATTACCAAAAGTCAGATTTTTGCTGAAATTGTGACCCCGGGGCTTAGGGATTTTTTCAAAAAAATATTTTCCGCCGGTTAAGTTGTTGAGGGCTGATTTCTTGTCCTGTGATAAAAAGCCTTCTGTTTCAACTGCCAAAGCTTTCAGGGGAGCATTTGCAACGTGCTGGCACCATTTTTGAGTGAATTGCCAAAAGTCAGATTTTTGCTGAAATTGTGACCCCGGGGCTTAGGGATTTTTTCAAAAAAATATTTTCCGCCGGTTAATTTGTTGAGGGCTGATTTCTTGTCCTATGATAAAAAGCCTTCTGTTTCCATCGCCAAACCTTTCCGGGGAGCATTTGCAACTGGTTGGCACCATTTTTGAGTGAATTGCCAAAAGTCAGATTTTTGCTGAAATTGTGACCCCGGGGCTTAGGGATTTTTTCAAAAAAATATTTTCCGCAGTTTAGGTTTTCGAGGGCTGATTTCTTGTCCTGTGATAAAAAGCCTTCTGTTTCGACTGCCAAACCCTTCAGGGGAGCCTTTGCAACCTGCTAGCACCATTTTTGAGTGATTACCAAAAGTCAGATTTTTGCTGAAATTGTGACGCCGGGGCTTAGGGATTTTTTCAAAAAAATATTTTCCGCCGGTTAAGTTGTTGAGGGCTGATTTCTTGTCCTGTGATAAAAAGCCTTCAGTTTCGACTGCCAAACCTTTCAGGGGATCATTTGCAACCGGTTGGCACCATTTTTGAGTGAATTGTCGAAAGTCAGATTTTTGCTGAAATTGTGACCCCGGGGCTTAGGGATTTTTTCAAAAAAATATTTTCCGCCGGTTAAGTTGTTGAGGGCTGATTTCTTGTCCTGTGATAAAAAGCCTTCTGTTTCGACTGCCAAACCTTTCAGGGGAGCATTTGCAACCTGCTAGCACCATTTTTGAGTGAATTGCCAAAAGTCAGATTTTTGCTGAAATTGTGACCCCGGGGCTTAGGGATTTTTTCAAAAAAATATTTTCCGCAGGTTACATTTTTGAGGGCTTATTTCTTGTCCTGTGATAAAAAGCCTTCTGTTTCCATCGCCAAAGCTTTCAGGGGAGCCTTTACAACCTGCTAGCAGCATTTTTGAGTGAATTGCCAAAAGTCAGATTTTTGCTGAAATTGTGACCCCGGGGCTTAGGGATTTTTTCAAAAAAATATTTTCCGCTGGTTAAGTTGTTGAGGGCTGATTTCTTGTCCTGTGATAAAAAGCCTTCTGTTTCCATCACCAAAGCTTTCAGGGGAGCCTTTGCAACCTTCTAGCACCATTTTTGAGTGAATTGCCAAAAGTCAGATTTTTGCTGAAATTGTGACCCCGGGGCTTAGGGATTTTTTCAAAAAAATATTTTCCGCCGGTTAAGTTGTTGAGGGCTGATTTCTTGTCCTGTGATAAAAAGCCTTCTGTTTCCATCGCCAAAGCTTTCAGGGGAGCATTTGCAACGTGCTGGCACCATTTTTGAGTGAATTGCCAAAAGTCAGATTTTTGCTGAAATTGTGACCCCGGGGTTTAGGGATTTTTTCAAAAAAATATTTTCCGCAGGTTAGATTTTCGAGGGCTTATTTCTTGTCCTGTGATAAAAAGCCTTCTGTTTCCATCGCCAAAGCTTTCAGGGGAGGATTTGCAACCGGTTGGCACCATTTTTTAATGAATTGCCAAAAGTCAGATTTTTGCTGAAATTGTGACCCCGGGGCTTAGGGATTTTTTCAAAAAAATATTTTCCACTGGTTAAGTTGTTGAGGGCTGATTTCTTGTCCTGTGATAAAACTCCTTCTGTTTCCATCACCAAAGCTTTCAGGGGAGCCTTTGCAACCTGCTAGCACCATTTTTGAGTGAATTGCCAAAAGTCAGATTTTTGCTGAAATTGTGACCCCGGGGCTTAGGGATTTTTTCAAAAAAATATTTTCCGCTGGTTAAGTTGTTGAGGGCTGATTTCTTGTCCTGTGATAAAAAGCCTTCTGTTTCCATCGCCAAACCTTTCAGGGGAGCATTTGCAACGTGCTGGCACCATTTTTGAGTGAATTGCCAAAAGTCAGATTTTTGCTGAAATTGTGACCCCGGGGCTTAGGGATTTTTTCAAAAAAATATTTTCCGCAGGTTAGATTTTCGAGGGCTTATTTCTTGTCCTGTGATAAAAAGCCTTCTGTTTCCATCGCCAAAGCTTTCAGGGGAGGATTTGCAACCGGTTGGCACCATTTTTTAATGAATTGCCAAAAGTCAGATTTTTGCTGAAATTGTGACCCCGGGGCTTAGGGATTTTTTCAAAAAAATATTTTCCGCTGGTTAAGTTGTTGAGGGCTGATTTCTTGTCCTGTGATAAAAAGCCTTCTGTTTCCATCAAAGCTTTCAGGGGAGCCTTTGCAACCTGCTAGCACCATTTTTGAGTGAATTGCCAAAAGTCAGATTTTTGCTGAAATTGTGACCCCGGGGCTTAGGGATTTTTTCAAAAAAATATTTTCCGCAGGTTAGATTTTCGAGGGCTTATTTCTTGTCCTGTGATAAAAAGCCTTCTGTTTCCATCGCCAAAGCTTTCAGGGGAGCCTTTGCAACTGGTTGGCACCATTTTTGAGTGAATTGCCAAAAGTCAGATTTTTGCTGAAATTGTGACCCCGGGGCTTAGGGATTTTTTCAAAAAAATATTTTCCGCCGGTTAAGTTGTTGAGGGCTGATTTCTTGTCCTGTGATAAAAAGCCTTCTGTTTCCATCGCCAAACCTTTCAGGGGAGCATTTGCAACGTGCTGGCACCATTTTTGAGTGAATTGCCAAAAGTCAGATTTTTGCTGAAATTGTGACCCCGGGGCTTAGGGATTTTTTCAAAAAAATATTTTCCGCCGGTTAAGTTGTTGAGGGCTGATTTCTTGTCCTGTGATAAAAAGCCTTCAGTTTCGACTGCCAAACCTTTCAGGGGATCATTTGCAACCGGTTGGCACCATTTTTGAGTGAATTGTCGAAAGTCAGATTTTTGCTGAAATTGTGACCCCGGGGCTTAGGGATTTTTTCAAAAAAATATTTTCCGCCGGTTAAGTTGTTGAGGGCTGATTTCTTGTCCTGTGATAAAAAGCCTTCTGTTTCGACTGCCAAACCTTTCAGGGGAGCATTTGCAACATGCTGGCACCATTTGTGAGTGAATTGCCAAAAGTCAGATTTTTGCTGAAATTGTGACCCCGGGGCTTAGGGATTTTTTCAAAATAATATTTTCCGCAGGTTAGATTTTCGAGGGCTTATTTCTTGTCCTGTGATAAAAAGCCTTCTGTTTCCATCGCCAAAGCTTTCAGGGGAGGATTTGCAACCGGTTGGCACCATTTTTTAATGAATTGCCAAAAGTCAGATTTTTGCTGAAATTGTGACCCCGGGGCTTAGGGATTTTTTCAAAAAAATATTTTCCACTGGTTAAGTTGTTGAGGGCTGATTTCTTGTCCTGTGATAAAAAGCCTTCTGTTTCCATCACCAAAGCTTTCAGGGGAGCCTTTGCAACGTGCTGGCACCATTTTTGAGTGAATTGCCAAAAGTCAGATTTTTGCTGAAATTGTGACCCCGGGGCTTAGGGATTTTTTCAAAAAAATATTTTCCGCCGGTTAATTTGTTGAGGGCTGATTTCTTGTCCTATGATAAAAAGCCTTCTGTTTCCATCGCCAAACCTTTCCGGGGAGCATTTGCAACTGGTTGGCACCATTTTTGAGTGAATTGCCAAAAGTCAGATTTTTGCTGAAATTGTGACCCCGGGGCTTAGGGATTTTTTCAAAAAAATATTTTCCGCAGGTTAGATTTTCGAGGGCTTATTTCTTGTCCTGTGATAAAAAGCCTTCTATTTCCATCGCCAAAGCTTTCAGGGGAGCCTTTGCAACTGGTTGGCACCATTTTTGAGTGAATTGCCAAAAGTCAGATTTTTGCTGAAATTGTGACCCCGGGGCTTAGGGATTTTTTCAAAAAAATATTTTCCGCCGGTTAAGTTGTTGAGGGCTGATTTCTTGTCCTGTGATAAAAAGCCTTCTGTTTCCATCGCCAAACCTTTCAGGGGAGCATTTGCAACGTGCTGGCACCATTTTTGAGTGAATTGCCAAAAGTCAGATTTTTGCTGAAATTGTGACCCCCGGGGCTTAGGGATTTTTTCAAAAAAATATTTTCCGCCTGTTAAGTTGTTGAGGGCTGATTTCTTCTCCTGTGATAAAAAGCCTTCTGTTTCCATCGCCAAAGCTTTCAGGGGAGCATTTGCAACGTGCTGGCACCATTTTTGAGTGAATTGCCAAAAGTCAGATTTTTGCTGAAATTGTGACCCCGGGGCTTAGGGATTTTTTCAAAAAAATATTTTCCGCTGGTTAAGTTGTTGAGGGCTGATTTCTTGTCCTATGATAAAAAGCCTTCTGTTTCCATCGCCAAACCTTTCCGGGGAGCATTTGCAACTGGTTGGCACCATTTTTGAGTGAATTGCCAAAAGTCAGATTTTTGCTGAAATTGTGACCCCGGGGCTTAGGGATTTTTTCAAAAAAATATTTTCCGCCGGTTAAGTTGTTGAGGGCTGATTTCTTGTCCTGTGATAAAAAGCCTTCAGTTTCGACTGCCAAACCTTTCAGGGGATCATTTGCAACCGGTTGGCACCATTTTTGAGTGAATTGTCGAAAGTCAGATTTTTGCTGAAATTGTGACCCCGGGGCTTAGGGATTTTTTCAAAAAAATATTTTCCGCCGGTTAAGTTGTTGAGGGCTGATTTCTTGTCCTGTGATAAAAAGCCTTCTGTTTCGACTGCCAAACCTTTCAGGGGAGCATTTGCAACATGCTGGCACCATTTTTGAGTGAATTGCCAAAAGTCAGATTTTTGCTGAAATTGTGACCCCGGGGCTTAGGGATTTTTTCAAAAAAATATTTTCCGCAGGTTAGGTTGTTGAGGGCTGATTTCTTGTCCTGTGATAAAAAGCCTTCTGTTTCCATCGCCAAAGCTTTCAGGGGAGCATTTGCAACGTGCTGGCACCATTTTTGAGTGAATTGCCAAAAGTCAGATTTTTGCTGAAATTGTGACCCCGGGGCTTAGGGATTTTTTCAAAAAAATATTTTCCGCAGTTTAGGTTTTCGAGGGCTGATTTCTTGTCCTGTGATAAAAAGCCTTCTGTTTCGACTGCCAAACCCTTCAGGGGAGCCTTTGCAACCTGCTAGCACCATTTTTGAGTGATTACCAAAAGTCAGATTTTTGCTGAAATTGTGACCCCGGGGCTTAGGGATTTTTTCAAAAAAATATTTTCCGCCGGTTAAGTTGTTGAGGGCTGATTTCTTGTCCTGTGATAAAAAGCCTTCAGTTTCGACTGCCAAACCTTTCAGGGGATCATTTGCAACCGGTTGGCACCATTTTTGAGTGAATTGTCGAAAGTCAGATTTTTGCTGAAATTGTGACCCCGGGGCTTAGGGATTTTTTCAAAAAAATATTTTCCGCCGGTTAAGTTGTTGAGGGCTGATTTCTTGTCCTGTGATAAAAAGCCTTCTGTTTCGACTGCCAAACCTTTCAGGGGAGCATTTGCAACATGCTGGCACCATTTTTGAGTGAATTGCCAAAAGTCAGATTTTTGCTGAAATTGTGACCCTGGGGCTTAGGGATTTTTTCAAAAAAATATTTTCCGCAGGTTAGGTTGTTGAGGGCTGATTTCTTGTCCTGTGATAAAAAGCCTTCTGTTTCCATCGCCAAAGCTTTCAGGGGAGCATTTGCAACGTGCTGGCACCATTTTTGAGTGAATTGCCAAAAGTCAGATTTTTGCTGAAATTGTGACCCCGGGGTTTAGGGATTTTTTCAAAATAATATTTTCCGCAGGTTAGATTTTCGAGGGCTTATTTCTTGTCCTGTGATAAAAAGCCTTCTGTTTCCATCGCCAAAGCTTTCAGGGGAGCCTTTGCAACTGGTTGGCACCATTTTTGAGTGAATTGCCAAAAGTCAGATTTTTGCTGAAATTGTGACCCCGGGGCTTAGGGATTTTTTCAAAAAAATATTTTCCCCCGGTTAAGTTGTTGAGGGCTGATTTCTTCTCCTGTGATAAAAAGCCTTCTGTTTCCATCGCCAAACCTTTCAGGGGAGCATTTGCAACGTGCTGGCACCATTTTTGAGTGAATTGCCAAAAGTCAGATTTTGCTGAAATTGTGACCCCGGGGCTTAGGGATTTTTTCAAAAAAATATTTTCCGCCGGTTAATTTGTTGAGGGCTGATTTCTTGTCCTATGATAAAAAGCCTTCTGTTTCCATCGCCAAACCTTTCCGGGGAGCATTTGCAACTGGTTGGCACCATTTTTGAGTGAATTGCCAAAAGTCAGATTTTTGCTGAAATTGTGACCCCGGGGCTTAGGGATTTTTTCAAAAAAATATTTTCCGCCGGTTAAGTTGTTGAGGGCTGATTTCTTGTCCTGTGATAAAAAGCCTTCAGTTTCGACTGCCAAACCTTTCAGGGGATCATTTGCAACCGGTTGGCACCATTTTTGAGTGAATTGTCGAAAGTCAGATTTTTGCTGAAATTGTGACCCCGGGGCTTAGGGATTTTTTCAAAAAAATATTTTCCGCCGGTTAAGTTGTTGAGGGCTGATTTCTTGTCCTGTGATAAAAAGCCTTCTGTTTCGACTGCCAAACCTTTCAGGGGAGCATTTGCAACATGCTGGCACCATTTTTGAGTGAATTGCCAAAAGTCAGATTTTTGCTGAAATTGTGACCCCGGGGCTTAGGGATTTTTTCAAAAAAATATTTTCCGCAGGTTAGGTTGTTGAGGGCTGATTTCTTGTCCTGTGATAAAAAGCCTTCTGTTTCCATCGCCAAAGCTTTCAGGGGAGCATTTGCAACGTGCTGGCACCATTTTTGAGTGAATTGCCAAAAGTCAGATTTTTGCTGAAATTGTGACCCCGGGGCTTAGGGATTTTTTCAAAAAAATATTTTCCGCAGTTTAGGTTTTCGAGGGCTGATTTCTTGTCCTGTGATAAAAAGCCTTCTGTTTCGACTGCCAAACCCTTCAGGGGAGCCTTTGCAACCTGCTAGCACCATTTTTGAGTGATTACCAAAAGTCAGATTTTTGCTGAAATTGTGACCCCGGGGCTTAGGGATTTTTTTAAAAAAATATTTTCCGCCGGTTAAGTTGTTGAGGGCTGATTTCTTGTCCTGTGATAAAAAGCCTTCAGTTTCGACTGCCAAACCTTTCAGGGGATCATTTGCAACCGGTTGGCACCATTTTTGAGTGAATTGTCGAAAGTCAGATTTTTGCTGAAATTGTGACCCCGGGGCTTAGGGATTTTTTCAAAAGAATATTTTCCGCCGGTTAAGTTGTTGAGGGCTGATTTCTTGTCCTGTGATAAAAAGCCTTCAGTTTCGACTGCCAAACCTTTCAGGGGATCATTTGCAACCGGTTGGCACCATTTTTGAGTGAATTGTCGAAAGTCAGATTTTTGCTGAAATTGTGACCCCGGGGCTTAGGGATTTTTTCAAAAAAATATTTTCCGCCGGTTAAGTTGTTGAGGGCTGATTTCTTGTCCTGTGATAAAAAGCCTTCTGTTTCGACTGCCAAACCTTTCAGGGGAGCATTTGCAACATGCTGGCACCATTTTTGAGTGAATTGCCAAAAGTCAGATTTTTGCTGAAATTGTGACCCCGGGGCTTAGGGATTTTTTCAAAAAAATATTTTCCGCAGGTTAGGTTGTTGAGGGCTGATTTCTTGTCCTGTGATAAAAAGCCTTCTGTTTCCATCGCCAAAGCTTTCAGGGGAGCATTTGAAACGTGCTGGCACCATTTTTGAGTGAATTGCCAAAAGTCAGATTTTTGCTGAAATTGTGACCCCGGGGTTTAGGGATTTTTTCAAAATAATATTTTCCGCAGGTTAGATTTTCGAGGGCTTATTTCTTGTCCTGTGATAAAAAGCCTTCTGTTTCCATCGCCAAAGCTTTCAGGGGAGGATTTGCAACCGGTTGGCACCATTTTTTAATGAATTGCCAAAAGTCAGATTTTTGCTGAAATTGTGACCCCGGGGCTTAGGGATTTTTTCAAAAAAATATTTTCCACTGGTTAAGTTGTTGAGGGCTGATTTCTTGTCCTGTGATAAAAAGCCTTCTGTTTCCATCACCAAAGCTTTCAGGGGAGCCTTTGCAACGTGCTGGCACCATTTTTGAGTGAATTGCCAAAAGTCAGATTTTTGCTGAAATTGTGACCCCGGGGCTTAGGGATTTTTTCAAAAAAATATTTTCCGCCGGTTAAGTTGTTGAGGGCTGATTTCTTGTCCTGTGATAAAAAGCCTTCAGTTTCGACTGCCAAACCTTTCAGGGGATCATTTGCAACCGGTTGGCACCATTTTTGAGTGAATTGTCGAAAGTCAGATTTTTGCTGAAATTGTGACCCCGGGGCTTAGGGATTTTTTCAAAAAAATATTTTCCGCCGGTTAAGTTGTTGAGGGCTGATTTCTTGTCCTGTGATAAAAAGCCTTCTGTTTCGACTGCCAAACCTTTCAGGGGAGCATTTGCAACATGCTGGCACCATTTTTGAGTGAATTGCCAAAAGTCAGATTTTTGCTGAAATTGTGACCCCGGGGCTTAGGGATTTTTTCAAAAAAATATTTTCCGCAGGTTAGGTTGTTGAGGGCTGATTTCTTGTCCTGTGATAAAAAGCCTTCTGTTTCCATCGCCAAAACTTTCAGGGGAGCATTTGCAACGTGCTGGCACCATTTTTGAGTGAATTGCCAAAAGTCAGATTTTTGCTGAAATTGTGACCCCGGGGTTTAGGGATTTTTTCAAAATAATATTTTCCGCAGGTTAGATTTTCGAGGGCTTATTTCTTGTCCTGTGATAAAAAGCCTTCTGTTTCCATCGCCAAAGCTTTCAGGGGAGCCTTTGCAACTGGTTGGCACCATTTTTGAGTGAATTGCCAAAAGTCAGATTTTTGCTGAAATTGTGACCCCGGGGCTTAGGGATTTTTTCAAAAAAATATTTTCCCCCGGTTAAGTTGTTGAGGGCTGATTTCTTCTCCTGTGATAAAAAGCCTTCTGTTTCCATCGCCAAACCTTTCAGGGGAGCATTTGCAACGTGCTGGCACCATTTTTGAGTGAATTGCCAAAAGTCAGATTTTGCTGAAATTGTGACCCCGGGGCTTAGGGATTTTTTCAAAAAAATATTTTCCGCCGGTTAATTTGTTGAGGGCTGATTTCTTGTCCTATGATAAAAAGCCTTCTGTTTCCATCGCCAAACCTTTCCGGGGAGCATTTGCAACTGGTTGGCACCATTTTTGAGTGAATTGCCAAAAGTCAGATTTTTGCTGAAATTGTGACCCCGGGGCTTAGGGATTTTTTCAAAAAAATATTTTCCGCAGTTTAGGTTTTCGAGGGCTGATTTCTTGTCCTGTGATAAAAAGCCTTCTGTTTCGACTGCCAAACCCTTCAGGGGAGCCTTTGCAACCTGCTAGCACCATTTTTGAGTGATTACCAAAAGTCAGATTTTTGCTGAAATTGTGACCCCGGGGCTTAGGGATTTTTTCAAAAAAATATTTTCCGCCGGTTAAGTTGTTGAGGGCTGATTTCTTGTCCTGTGATAAAAAGCCTTCAGTTTCGACTGCCAAACCTTTCAGGGGATCATTTGCAACCGGTTGGCACCATTTTTGAGTGAATTGTCGAAAGTCAGATTTTTGCTGAAATTGTGACCCCGGGGCTTAGGGATTTTTTCAAAAAAATATTTTCCGCCGGTTAAGTTGTTGAGGGCTGATTTCTTGTCCTGTGATAAAAAGCCTTCAGTTTCGACTGCCAAACCTTTCAGGGGATCATTTGCAACCGGTTGGCACCATTTTTGAGTGAATTGTCAAAAGTCAGATTTTTGCTGAAATTGTGACCCCGGGGCTTAGGGATTTTTTCAAAAAAATATTTTCCGCCGGTTAAGTTGTTGAGGGCTGATTTCTTGTCCTGTGATAAAAAGCCTTCTGTTTCGACTGCCAAACCTTTCAGGGGAGCATTTGAAACGTGCTGGCACCATTTTTGAGTGAATTGCCAAAAGTCAGATTTTTGCTGAAATTGTGACCCCGGGGTTTAGGGATTTTTTCAAAATAATATTTTCCGCAGGTTAGATTTTCGAGGGCTTATTTCTTGTCCTGTGATAAAAAGCCTTCTGTTTCCATCGCCAAAGCTTTCAGGGGAGGATTTGCAACCGGTTGGCACCATTTTTTAATGAATTGCCAAAAGTCAGATTTTTACTGAAATTGTGACCCCGGGGCTTAGGGATTTTTTCAAAAAAATATTTTCCACTGGTTAAGTTGTTGAGGGCTGATTTCTTGTCCTGTGATAAAAAGCCTTCTGTTTCCATCACCAAAGCTTTCAGGGGAGCCTTTGCAACGTGCTGGCACCATTTTTGAGTGAATTGCCAAAAGTCAGATTTTTGCTGAAATTGTGACCCCGGGGCTTAGGGATTTTTTCAAAAAAATATTTTCCGCCGGTTAATTTGTTGAGGGCTGATTTCTTGTCCTATGATAAAAAGCCTTCTGTTTCCATCGCCAAACCTTTCCGGGGAGCATTTGCAACTGGTTGGCACCATTTTTGAGTGAATTGCCAAAAGTCAGATTTTTGCTGAAATTGTGACCCCGGGGCTTAGGGATTTTTTCAAAAAAATATTTTCCGCAGGTTAGATTTTCGAGGGCTTATTTCTTGTCCTGTGATAAAAAGCCTTCTGTTTCCATCGCCAAAGCTTTCAGGGGAGCCTTTGCAACTGGTTGGCACCATTTTTGAGTGAATTGCCAAAAGTCAGATTTTTGCTGAAATTGTGACCCCGGGGCTTAGGGATTTTCTCAAAAAAATATTTTCCGCCGGTTAAGTTGTTGAGGGCTGATTTCCTCTCCTGTGATAAAAAGCCTTCTGTTTTGACTGCCAAACCTTTCAGGGGAGCATTTGCAACGTGCTGGCACCATTTTTGAGTGAATTGCCAAAAGTCAGATTTTTGCTGAAATTGTGACCCCCGGGGCTTAGGGATTTTTTCAAAAAAATATTTTCCGCCTGTTAAGTTGTTGAGGGCTGATTTCTTCTCCTGTGATAAAAAGCCTTCTGTTTCCATCGCCAAAGCTTTCCGGGGAGCATTTGCAACTGGTTGGCACCATTTTTGAGTGAATTGCCAAAAGTCAGATTTTTGCTGAAATTGTGACCCCGGAGCTTAGGGATTTTTTCAAAAAAATATTTTCCGCCGGTTAAGTTGTTGAGGGCTGATTTCTTGTCCTGTGATAAAAAGCCTTCAGTTTCGACTGCCAAACCTTTCAGGGGATCATTTGCAACCGGTTGGCACCATTTTTGAGTGAATTGCCAAAAGTCAGATTTTTGCTGAAATTGTGACACCGGGGCTTAGGGATTTTTTCAAAAAAATATTTTCCGCCGGTTAATTTGTTGAGGGCTGATTTCTTGTCCTATGATAAAAAGCCTTCTATTTCCATCGCCAAACCTTTCCGGGGAGCATTTGCAACTGGTTGGCACCATTTTTGAGTGAATTGCCAAAAGTCAGATTTTTGCTGAAATTGTGACCCCGGGGCTTAGGGATTTTTTCAAAAAAATATTTTCCGCAGTTTAGGTTTTCGAGGGCTGATTTCTTGTCCTGTGATAAAAAGCCTTCTGTTTCGACTGCCAAACCCTTCAGGGGAGCCTTTGCAACCTGCTAGCACCATTTTTGAGTGATTACCAAAAGTCAGATTTTTGCTGAAATTGTGACCCCGGGGCTTAGGGATTTTTTCAAAAAAATATTTTCCGCCGGTTAAGTTGTTGAGGGCTGATTTCTTGTCCTGTGATAAAAAGCCTTCTGTTTCAACTGCCAAAGCTTTCAGGGGAGCATTTGCAACGTGCTGGCACCATTTTTGAGTGAATTGCCAAAAGTCAGATTTTTGCTGAAATTGTGACCCCGGGGCTTAGGGATTTTTTCAAAAAAATATTTTCCGCAGGTTAGATTTTCGAGGGCTTATTTCTTGTCCGGTGATAAAAAGCCTTCTGTTTCCATCGCCAAAGCTTTCAGGGGAGCCTTTGCAACCTGCTAGCACCATTTTTGAGTGAATTGCCAAAAGTCAGATTTTTGCTGAAATTGTGACCCCGGGGCTTAGGGATTTTTTCAAAAAAATATTTTCCGCCGGTTAATTTGTTGAGGGCTGATTTCTTGTCCTATGATAAAAAGCCTTCTGTTTCCATCGCCAAACCTTTCCGGGGAGCATTTGCAACTGGTTGGCACCATTTTTGAGTGAATTGCCAAAAGTCAGATTTTTGCTGAAATTGTGACCCCGGGGCTTAGGGATTTTTTCAAAAAAATATTTTCCGCCGGTTAAGTTGTTGAGGGCTGATTTCTTGTCCTGTGATAAAAAGCCTTCAGTTTCGACTGCCAAACCTTTCAGGGGATCATTTGCAACCGGTTGGCACCATTTTTGAGTGAATTGTCGAAAGTCAGATTTTTGCTGAAATTGTGACCCCGGGGCTTAGGGATTTTTTCAAAAAAATATTTTCCGCCGGTTAAGTTGTTGAGGGCTGATTTCTTGTCCTGTGATAAAAAGCCTTCTGTTTCGACTGCCAAACCTTTCAGGGGAGCATTTGCAACATGCTGGCACCATTTTTGAGTGAATTGCCAAAAGTCAGATTTTTGCTGAAATTGTGACCCCGGGGCTTAGGGATTTTTTCAAAAAAATATTTTCCGCAGGTTAGGTTGTTGAGGGCTGATTTCTTGTCCTGTGTTAAAAAGCCTTCTGTTTCCATCGCCAAAGCTTTCAGGGGAGCATTTGCAACGTGCTGGCACCATTTTTGAGTGAATTGCCAAAAGTCAGATTTTTGCTGAAATTGTGACCCCGGGGTTTAGGGATTTTTTCAAAATAATATTTTCCGCAGGTTAGATTTTCGAGGGCTTATTTCTTGTCCTGTGATAAAAAGCCTTCTGTTTCCATCGCCAAAGCTTTCCGGGGAGCATTTGCAACTGGTTGGCACCATTTTTGAGTGAATTGCCAAAAGTCAGATTTTTGCTGAAATTGTGACCCCGGGGCTTAGGGATTTTTTCAAAAAAATATTTTCCCCCGGTTAAGTTGTTGAGGGCTGATTTCTTCTCCTGTGATAAAAAGCCTTCTGTTTCCATCGCCAAACCTTTCAGGGGAGCATTTGCAACGTGCTGGCACCATTTTTGAGTGAATTGCCAAAAGTCAGATTTTTGCTGAAATTGTGACCCCGGGGCTTAGGGATTTTTTCAAAAAAATATTTTCCGCCGGTTAATTTGTTGAGGGCTGATTTCTTGTCCTATGATAAAAAGCCTTCTGTTTCCATCGCCAAACCTTTCCGGGGAGCATTTGCAACTGGTTGGCCCCATTTTTGAGTGAATTGCCAAAAGTCAGATTTTTGCTGAAATTGTGACCCCGGGGCTTAGGGATTTTTTCAAAAAAATATTTTCCGCCGGTTAAGTTGTTGAGGGCTGATTTCTTCTCCTGTGATAAAAAGCCTTCTGTTTCCATCGCCAAAGCTTTCAGGGGAGCATTTGCAACGTGCTGGCACCATTTTTGAGTGAATTGCCAAAAGTCAGATTTTTGCTGAAATTGTGACCCCGGGGCTTAGGGATTTTTTCAAAAAAATATTTTCTGCCGGTTAATTTGTTGAGGGCTGATTTCTTGTCCTATGATAAAAAGCCTTCTGTTTCCATCGCCAAACCTTTCAGGGGAGCCTTTGCAACGTGCTGGCACCATTTTTGAGTGAATTGCCAAAAGTCAGATTTTTGCTGAATTTGTGACACAGGGGCTTAGGGATTTTTTCAAAAAAATATTTACCGCAGTTTAGGTTTTCGAGGGCTGATTTCTTGTCCTGTGATAAAAAGCCTTCTGTTTCGACTGCCAAACCCTTCAGGGGAGCCTTTGCAACCTGCTAGCACCATTTTTGAGTGATTACCAAAAGTCAGATTTTTGCTGAAATTGTGACCCCGGGGCTTAGGGATTTTTTCAAAAAAATATTTTCCGCCGGTTAAGTTGTTGAGGGCTGATTTCTTGTCCTGTGATAAAAAGCCTTCAGTTTCGACTGCCAAACCTTTCAGGGGATCATTTGCAACCGGTTGGCACCATTTTTGAGTGAATTGTCGAAAGTCAGATTTTTGCTGAAATTGTGACCCCGGGGCTTAGGGATTTTTTCAAAAAAATATTTTCCGCCGGTTAAGTTGTTGAGGGCTGATTTCTTGTCCTGTGATAAAAAGCCTTCTGTTTCGACTGCCAAACCTTTCAGGGGAGCATTTGCAACCTGCTAGCACCATTTTTGAGTGAATTGCCAAAAGTCAGATTTTTGCTGAAATTGTGACCCCGGGGCTTAGGGATTTTTTCAAAAAAATATTTTCCACAGGTTACATTTTTGAGGGCTTATTTCTTGTCCTGTGATAAAAAGCCTTCTGTTTCCATCGCCAAAGCTTTCAGGGGAGCCTTTACAACCTGCTAGCACCATTTTTGAGTGAATTGCCAAAAGTCAGATTTTTGCTGAAATTGTGACCCCGGGGCTTAGGGATTTTTTCAAAAAAATATTTTCCGCCGGTTAAGTTGTTGAGGGCTGATTTCTTGTCCTGTGATAAAAAGCCTTCTGTTTCCATCACCAAAGCTTTCAGGGGAGCCTTTGCAACCTTCTAGCACCATTTATGAGTGAATTGCCAAAAGTCAGATTTTTGCTGAAATTGTGACCCCGGGGCTTAGGGATTTTCTCAAAAAAATATTTTCCGCCGGTTAAGTTGTTGAGGGCTGATTTCTTCTCCTGTGATAAAAAGCCTTCTGTTTTGACTGCCAAACCTTTCAGGGGAGCATTTGCAAACTGCTGGCACCATTTTTGAGTGAATTGCCAAAAGTCAGATTTTTGCTGAAATTGTGACCCCCGGGGCTTAGGGATTTTTTCAAAAAAATATTTTCCGCCGGTTAAGTTGTTGAGGGCTGATTTCTTGTCCTATGATAAAAAGCCTTCTGTTTCCATCGCCAAACCTTTCCGGGGAGCATTTGCAACATGCTGGCACCATTTTTGAGTGAATTGCCAAAAGTCAGATTTTTGCTGAAATTGTGACCCCGGGGCTTAGGGATTTTTTCAAAAAAATATTTTCCGCAGGTTAGGTTGTTGAGGGCTGATTTCTTGTCCTGTGATAAAAAGCCTTCTGTTTCCATCGCCAAAGCTTTCAGGGGAGCATTTGCAACGTGCTAGCACCATTTTTGAGTGAATTGCCAAAAGTCAGATTTTTGCTGAAATTGTGACCCCGGGGTTTAGGGATTTTTTCAAAATAATATTTTCCGCAGGTTAGATTTTCGAGGGCTTATTTCTTGTCCTGTGATAAAAAGCCTTCTGTTTCCATCGCCAAAGCTTTCAGGGGAGGATTTGCAACCGGTTGGCACCATTTTTTAATGAATTGCCACAAGTCAGATTTTTGCTGAAATTGTGACCCCGGGGCTTAGGGATTTTTTCAAAAAAATATTTTCCACTGGTTAAGTTGTTGAGGGCTGATTTCTTGTCCTGTGATAAAAAGCCTTCTGTTTCCATCACCAAAGCTTTCAGGGGAGCCTTTGCAACCTGCTAGCACCATTTTTGAGTGAATTGCCAAAAGTCAGATTTTTGCTGAAATTGTGACCCCGGGGCTTAGGGATTTTTTCAAAAAAATATTTTCCGCCGGTTAAGTTGTTGAGGGCTGATTTCTTGTCCTGTGATAAAAAGCCTTCTGTTTCCATCGCCAAACCTTTCAGGGGAGCATTTGCAACATGCTGGCACCATTTTTGAGTGAATTGCCAAAAGTCAGATTTTTGCTGAAATTGTGACCCCGGGGCTTAGGGATTTTTTCAAAAAAATATTTTCCGCAGGTTAGGTTGTTGAGGGCTGATTTCTTGTCCTGTGATAAAAAGCCTTCTGTTTCCATCGCCAAACCTTTCAGGGGAGCATTTGCAACATGCTGGCACCATTTTTGAGTGAATTGCCAAAAGTCAGATTTTTGCTGAAATTGTGACCCCGGGGTTTAGGGATTTTTTCAAAATAATATTTTCCGCAGGTTAGATTTTCGAGGGCTTATTTCTTGTCCTGTGATAAAAAGCCTTCTGTTTCCATCGCCAAAGCTTTCAGGGGAGGATTTGCAACCGGTTGGCACCATTTTTTAATGAATTGCCACAAGTCAGATTTTTGCTGAAATTGTGACCCCGGGGCTTAGGGATTTTTTCAAAAAAATATTTTCCACTGGTTAAGTTGTTGAGGGCTGATTTCTTGTCCTGTGATAAAAAGCCTTCTGTTTCCATCACCAAAGCTTTCAGGGGAGCCTTTGCAACCTGCTAGCACCATTTTTGAGTGAATTGCCAAAAGTCAGATTTTTGCTGAAATTGTGACCCCGGGGCTTAGGGATTTTTTCAAAAAAATATTTTCCGCCGGTTAAGTTGTTGAGGGCTGATTTCTTGTCCTGTGATAAAAAGCCTTCTGTTTCCATCGCCAAACCTTTCAGGGGAGCATTTGCAACGTGCTGGCACCATTTTTGAGTGAATCGCCAAAAGTCAGATTTTTGCTGAAATTGTGACCCCGGGGCTTAGGGATTTTTTCAAAAAAATATTTTCCGCAGGTTAGATTTTCGAGGGCTTATTTCTTGTCCTGTGATAAAAAGCCTTCTGTTTCCATCGCCAAAGCTTTCAGGGGAGGATTTGCAACCAGTTGGCACCATTTTTTAATGAATTGCCAAAAGTCAGATTTTTGCTGAAATTGTGACCCCGGGGCTTAGGGATTTTTTCAAAAAAATATTTTCCGCTGGTTAAGTTGTTGAGGGCTGATTTCTTGTCCTGTGATAAAAAGCCTTCTGTTTCCATCACCAAAGCTTTCAGGGGAGCCTTTGCAACCTGCTAGCACCATTTTTGAGTGAATTGCCAAAAGTCAGATTTTTGCTGAAATTGTGACCCCGGGGCTTAGGGATTTTTTCAAAAAAATATTTTCCGCAGGTTAGATTTTCGAGGGCTTATTTCTTGTCCTGTGATAAAAAGCCTTCTGTTTCCATCGCCAAAGCTTTCAGGGGAGCCTTTGCAACTGGTTGGCACCATTTTTGAGTGAATTGCCAAAAGTCAGATTTTTGCTGAAATTGTGACCCCGGGGCTTAGGGATTTTTTCAAAAAAATATTTTCCGCCGGTTAAGTTGTTGAGGGCTGATTTCTTGTCCTGTGATAAAAAGCCTTCTGTTTCCATCGCCAAACCTTTCAGGGGAGCATTTGCAACGTGCTGGCACCATTTTTGAGTGAATTGCCAAAAGTCAGATTTTTGCTGAAATTGTGACCCCGGGGCTTAGGGATTTTTTCAAAAAAATATTTTCCGCCGGTTAAGTTGTTGAGGGCTGATTTCTTGTCCTGTGATAAAAAGCCTTCTGTTTCAACTGCCAAAGCTTTCAGGGGAGCATTTGCAACGTGCTGGCACCATTTTTGAGTGAATTGCCAAAAGTCAGATTTTTGCTGAAATTGTGACCCCGGGGCTTAGGGATTTTTTCAAAAAAATATTTTCCGCAGGTTAGATTTTCGAGGGCTTATTTCTTGTCCTGTGATAAAAAGCCTTCTGTTTCCATCGCCAAAGCTTTCAGGGGAGCCTTTGCAACTGGTTGGCACCATTTTTGAGTGAATTGCCAAAAGTCAGATTTTTGCTGAAATTGTGACCCCGGGGCTTAGGGATTTTTTCAAAAAAATATTTTCCGCCGGTTAAGTTGTTGAGGGCTGATTTCTTGTCCTGTGATAAAAAGCCTTCTGTTTCCATCGCCAAACCTTTCAGGGGAGCATTTGCAACGTGCTGGCACCATTTTTGAGTGAATTGCCAAAAGTCAGATTTTTGCTGAAATTGTGACCCCGGGGCTTAGGGATTTTTTCAAAAAAATATTTTCCGCAGTTTAGGTTTTCGAGGGCTGATTTCTTGTCCTGTGATAAAAAGCCTTCTGTTTCGACTGCCAAACCCTTCAGGGGAGCCTTTGCAACCTGCTAGCACCATTTTTGAGTGATTACCAAAAGTCAGATTTTTGCTGAAATTGTGACCCCGGGGCTTAGGGATTTTTTTAAAAAAATATTTTCCGCCGGTTAAGTTGTTGAGGGCTGATTTCTTGTCCTGTGATAAAAAGCCTTCAGTTTCGACTGCCAAACCTTTCAGGGGATCATTTGCAACCGGTTGGCACCATTTTTGAGTGAATTGTCGAAAGTCAGATTTTTGCTGAAATTGTGACCCCGGGGCTTAGGGATTTTTTCAAAAGAATATTTTCCGCCGGTTAAGTTGTTGAGGGCTGATTTCTTGTCCTGTGATAAAAAGCCTTCAGTTTCGACTGCCAAACCTTTCAGGGGATCATTTGCAACCGGTTGGCACCATTTTTGAGTGAATTGTCGAAAGTCAGATTTTTGCTGAAATTGTGACCCCGGGGCTTAGGGATTTTTTCAAAAAAATATTTTCCGCCGGTTAAGTTGTTGAGGGCTGATTTCTTGTCCTGTGATAAAAAGCCTTCTGTTTCGACTGCCAAACCTTTCAGGGGAGCATTTGCAACATGCTGGCACCATTTTTGAGTGAATTGCCAAAAGTCAGATTTTTGCTGAAATTGTGACCCCGGGGCTTAGGGATTTTTTCAAAAAAATATTTTCCGCAGGTTAGGTTGTTGAGGGCTGATTTCTTGTCCTGTGATAAAAAGCCTTCTGTTTCCATCGCCAAAGCTTTCAGGGGAGCATTTGAAACGTGCTGGCACCATTTTTGAGTGAATTGCCAAAAGTCAGATTTTTGCTGAAATTGTGACCCCGGGGTTTAGGGATTTTTTCAAAATAATATTTTCCGCAGGTTAGATTTTCGAGGGCTTATTTCTTGTCCTGTGATAAAAAGCCTTCTGTTTCCATCGCCAAAGCTTTCAGGGGAGGATTTGCAACCGGTTGGCACCATTTTTTAATGAATTGCCAAAAGTCAGATTTTTGCTGAAATTGTGACCCCGGGGCTTAGGGATTTTTTCAAAAAAATATTTTCCACTGGTTAAGTTGTTGAGGGCTGATTTCTTGTCCTGTGATAAAAAGCCTTCTGTTTCCATCACCAAAGCTTTCAGGGGAGCCTTTGCAACGTGCTGGCACCATTTTTGAGTGAATTGCCAAAAGTCAGATTTTTGCTGAAATTGTGACCCCGGGGCTTAGGGATTTTTTCAAAAAAATATAGTCCGCCGGTTAAGTTGTTGAGGGCTGATTTCTTGTCCTGTGATAAAAAGCCTTCAGTTTCGACTGCCAAACCTTTCAGGGGATCATTTGCAACCGGTTGGCACCATTTTTGAGTGAATTGTCGAAAGTCAGATTTTTGCTGAAATTGTGACCCCGGGGCTTAGGGATTTTTTCAAAAAAATATTTTCCGCCGGTTAAGTTGTTGAGGGCTGATTTCTTGTCCTGTGATAAAAAGCCTTCTGTTTCGACTGCCAAACCTTTCAGGGGAGCATTTGCAACATGCTGGCACCATTTTTGAGTGAATTGCCAAAAGTCAGATTTTTGCTGAAATTGTGACCCCGGGGCTTAGGGATTTTTTCAAAAAAATATTTTCCGCAGGTTAGGTTGTTGAGGGCTGATTTCTTGTCCTGTGATAAAAAGCCTTCTGTTTCCATCGCCAAAACTTTCAGGGGAGCATTTGCAACGTGCTGGCACCATTTTTGAGTGAATTGCCAAAAGTCAGATTTTTGCTGAAATTGTGACCCCGGGGTTTAGGGATTTTTTCAAAATAATATTTTCCGCAGGTTAGATTTTCGAGGGCTTATTTCTTGTCCTGTGATAAAAAGCCTTCTGTTTCCATCGCCAAAGCTTTCAGGGGAGCCTTTGCAACTGGTTGGCACCATTTTTGAGTGAATTGCCAAAAGTCAGATTTTTGCTGAAATTGTGACCCCGGGGCTTAGGGATTTTTTCAAAAAAATATTTTCCCCCGGTTAAGTTGTTGAGGGCTGATTTCTTCTCCTGTGATAAAAAGCCTTCTGTTTCCATCGCCAAACCTTTCAGGGGAGCATTTGCAACGTGCTGGCACCATTTTTGAGTGAATTGCCAAAAGTCAGATTTTGCTGAAATTGTGACCCCGGGGCTTAGGGATTTTTTCAAAAAAATATTTTCCGCCGGTTAATTTGTTGAGGGCTGATTTCTTGTCCTATGATAAAAAGCCTTCTGTTTCCATCGCCAAACCTTTCCGGGGAGCATTTGCAACTGGTTGGCACCATTTTTGAGTGAATTGCCAAAAGTCAGATTTTTGCTGAAATTGTGACCCCGGGGCTTAGGGATTTTTTCAAAAAAATATTTTCCGCAGTTTAGGTTTTCGAGGGCTGATTTCTTGTCCTGTGATAAAAAGCCTTCTGTTTCGACTGCCAAACCCTTCAGGGGAGCCTTTGCAACCTGCTAGCACCATTTTTGAGTGATTACCAAAAGTCAGATTTTTGCTGAAATTGTGACCCCGGGGCTTAGGGATTTTTTCAAAAAAATATTTTCCGCCGGTTAAGTTGTTGAGGGCTGATTTCTTGTCCTGTGATAAAAAGCCTTCTGTTTCCATCGCCAAACCTTTCCGGGGAGCATTTGCAACTGGTTGGCACCATTTTTGAGTGAATTGCCAAAAGTCAGATTTTTGCTGAAATTGTGACCCCGGGGCTTAGGGATTTTTTCAAAAAAATATTTTCCGCAGGTTAGATTTTCGAGGGCTTATTTCTTGTCCTGTGATAAAAAGCCTTCTGTTTCCATCGCCAAAGCTTTCAGGGGAGGATTTGCAACCGGTTGGCACCATTTTTTAATGAATTGCCAAAAGTCAGATTTTTACTGAAATTGTGACCCCGGGGCTTAGGGATTTTTTCAAAAAAATATTTTCCACTGGTTAAGTTGTTGAGGGCTGATTTCTTGTCCTGTGATAAAAAGCCTTCTGTTTCCATCACCAAAGCTTTCAGGGGAGCCTTTGCAACGTGCTGGCACCATTTTTGAGTGAATTGCCAAAAGTCAGATTTTTGCTGAAATTGTGACCCCGGGGCTTAGGGATTTTTTCAAAAAAATATTTTCCGCCGGTTAATTTGTTGAGGGCTGATTTCTTGTCCTATGATAAAAAGCCTTCTGTTTCCATCGCCAAACCTTTCCGGGGAGCATTTGCAACTGGTTGGCACCATTTTTGAGTGAATTGCCAAAAGTCAGATTTTTGCTGAAATTGTGACCCCGGGGCTTAGGGATTTTTTCAAAAAAATATTTTCCGCAGGTTAGATTTTCGAGGGCTTATTTCTTGTCCTGTGATAAAAAGCCTTCTGTTTCCATCGCCAAAGCTTTCAGGGGAGCCTTTGCAACTGGTTGGCACCATTTTTGAGTGAATTGCCAAAAGTCAGATTTTTGCTGAAATTGTGACCCCGGGGCTTAGGGATTTTCTCAAAAAAATATTTTCCGCCGGTTAAGTTGTTGAGGGCTGATTTCCTCTCCTGTGATAAAAAGCCTTCTGTTTTGACTGCCAAACCTTTCAGGGGAGCATTTGCAACGTGCTGGCACCATTTTTGAGTGAATTGCCAAAAGTCAGATTTTTGCTGAAATTGTGACCCCCGGGGCTTAGGGATTTTTTCAAAAAAATATTTTCCGCCTGTTAAGTTGTTGAGGGCTGATTTCTTCTCCTGTGATAAAAAGCCTTCTGTTTCCATCGCCAAAGCTTTCCGGGGAGCATTTGCAACTGGTTGGCACCATTTTTGAGTGAATTGCCAAAAGTCAGATTTTTGCTGAAATTGTGACCCCGGAGCTTAGGGATTTTTTCAAAAAAATATTTTCCGCCGGTTAAGTTGTTGAGGGCTGATTTCTTGTCCTGTGATAAAAAGCCTTCAGTTTCGACTGCCAAACCTTTCAGGGGATCATTTGCAACCGGTTGGCACCATTTTTGAGTGAATTGCCAAAAGTCAGATTTTTGCTGAAATTGTGACACCGGGGCTTAGGGATTTTTTCAAAAAAATATTTTCCGCCGGTTAATTTGTTGAGGGCTGATTTCTTGTCCTATGATAAAAAGCCTTCTATTTCCATCGCCAAACCTTTCCGGGGAGCATTTGCAACTGGTTGGCACCATTTTTGAGTGAATTGCCAAAAGTCAGATTTTTGCTGAAATTGTGACCCCGGGGCTTAGGGATTTTTTCAAAAAAATATTTTCCGCAGTTTAGGTTTTCGAGGGCTGATTTCTTGTCCTGTGATAAAAAGCCTTCTGTTTCCATCGCCAAAGCTTTCAGGGGAGGATTTGCAACCGGTTGGCACCATTTTTTAATGAATTGCCACAAGTCAGATTTTTGCTGAAATTGTGACCCCGGGGCTTAGGGATTTTTTCAAAAAAATATTTTCCACTGGTTAAGTTGTTGAGGGCTGATTTCTTGTCCTGTGATAAAAAGCCTTCTGTTTCCATCACCAAAGCTTTCAGGGGAGCCTTTGCAACCTGCTAGCACCATTTTTGAGTGAATTGCCAAAAGTCAGATTTTTGCTGAAATTGTGACCCCGGGGCTTAGGGATTTTTTCAAAAAAATATTTTCCGCCGGTTAAGTTGTTGAGGGCTGATTTCTTGTCCTGTGATAAAAAGCCTTCTGTTTCCATCGCCAAACCTTTCAGGGGAGCATTTGCAACATGCTGGCACCATTTTTGAGTGAATTGCCAAAAGTCAGATTTTTGCTGAAATTGTGACCCCGGGGCTTAGGGATTTTTTCAAAAAAATATTTTCCGCAGGTTAGGTTGTTGAGGGCTGATTTCTTGTCCTGTGATAAAAAGCCTTCTGTTTCCATCGCCAAACCTTTCAGGGGAGCATTTGCAACATGCTGGCACCATTTTTGAGTGAATTGCCAAAAGTCAGATTTTTGCTGAAATTGTGACCCCGGGGTTTAGGGATTTTTTCAAAATAATATTTTCCGCAGGTTAGATTTTCGAGGGCTTATTTCTTGTCCTGTGATAAAAAGCCTTCTGTTTCCATCGCCAAAGCTTTCAGGGGAGGATTTGCAACCGGTTGGCACCATTTTTTAATGAATTGCCACAAGTCAGATTTTTGCTGAAATTGTGACCCCGGGGCTTAGGGATTTTTTCAAAAAAATATTTTCCACTGGTTAAGTTGTTGAGGGCTGATTTCTTGTCCTGTGATAAAAAGCCTTCTGTTTCCATCACCAAAGCTTTCAGGGGAGCCTTTGCAACCTGCTAGCACCATTTTTGAGTGAATTGCCAAAAGTCAGATTTTTGCTGAAATTGTGACCCCGGGGCTTAGGGATTTTTTCAAAAAAATATTTTCCGCCGGTTAAGTTGTTGAGGGCTGATTTCTTGTCCTGTGATAAAAAGCCTTCTGTTTCCATCGCCAAACCTTTCAGGGGAGCATTTGCAACGTGCTGGCACCATTTTTGAGTGAATCGCCAAAAGTCAGATTTTTGCTGAAATTGTGACCCCGGGGCTTAGGGATTTTTTCAAAAAAATATTTTCCGCAGGTTAGATTTTCGAGGGCTTATTTCTTGTCCTGTGATAAAAAGCCTTCTGTTTCCATCGCCAAAGCTTTCAGGGGAGGATTTGCAACCAGTTGGCACCATTTTTTAATGAATTGCCAAAAGTCAGATTTTTGCTGAAATTGTGACCCCGGGGCTTAGGGATTTTTTCAAAAAAATATTTTCCGCTGGTTAAGTTGTTGAGGGCTGATTTCTTGTCCTGTGATAAAAAGCCTTCTGTTTCCATCACCAAAGCTTTCAGGGGAGCCTTTGCAACCTGCTAGCACCATTTTTGAGTGAATTGCCAAAAGTCAGATTTTTGCTGAAATTGTGACCCCGGGGCTTAGGGATTTTTTCAAAAAAATATTTTCCGCAGGTTAGATTTTCGAGGGCTTATTTCTTGTCCTGTGATAAAAAGCCTTCTGTTTCCATCGCCAAAGCTTTCAGGGGAGCCTTTGCAACTGGTTGGCACCATTTTTGAGTGAATTGCCAAAAGTCAGATTTTTGCTGAAATTGTGACCCCGGGGCTTAGGGATTTTTTCAAAAAAATATTTTCCGCCGGTTAAGTTGTTGAGGGCTGATTTCTTGTCCTGTGATAAAAAGCCTTCTGTTTCCATCGCCAAACCTTTCAGGGGAGCATTTGCAACGTGCTGGCACCATTTTTGAGTGAATTGCCAAAAGTCAGATTTTTGCTGAAATTGTGACCCCGGGGCTTAGGGATTTTTTCAAAAAAATATTTTCCGCCGGTTAAGTTGTTGAGGGCTGATTTCTTGTCCTGTGATAAAAAGCCTTCTGTTTCAACTGCCAAAGCTTTCAGGGGAGCATTTGCAACGTGCTGGCACCATTTTTGAGTGAATTGCCAAAAGTCAGATTTTTGCTGAAATTGTGACCCCGGGGCTTAGGGATTTTTTCAAAAAAATATTTTCCGCAGGTTAGATTTTCGAGGGCTTATTTCTTGTCCTGTGATAAAAAGCCTTCTGTTTCCATCGCCAAAGCTTTCAGGGGAGCCTTTGCAACTGGTTGGCACCATTTTTGAGTGAATTGCCAAAAGTCAGATTTTTGCTGAAATTGTGACCCCGGGGCTTAGGGATTTTTTCAAAAAAATATTTTCCGCCGGTTAAGTTGTTGAGGGCTGATTTCTTGTCCTGTGATAAAAAGCCTTCTGTTTCCATCGCCAAACCTTTCAGGGGAGCATTTGCAACGTGCTGGCACCATTTTTGAGTGAATTGCCAAAAGTCAGATTTTTGCTGAAATTGTGACCCTGGGGCTTAGGGATTTTTTCAAAAAAATATTTTCCGCCGGTTAAGTTGTTGAGGGCTGATTTCTTGTCCTGTGATAAAAAGCCTTCTGTTTCAACTGCCAAAGCTTTCAGGGGAGCATTTGCAACGTGCTGGCACCATTTTTGAGTGAATTGCCAAAAGTCAGATTTTTGCTGAAATTGTGACCCCGGGGCTTAGGGATTTTTTCAAAAAAATATTTTCCGCAGGTTAGATTTTCGAGGGCTTATTTCTTGTCCGGTGATAAAAAGCCTTCTGTTTCCATCGCCAAAGCTTTCAGGGGAGCCTTTGCAACCTGCTAGCACCATTTTTGAGTGAATTGCCAAAAGTCAGATTTTTGCTGAAATTGTGACCCCGGGGCTTAGGGATTTTTTCAAAAAAATATTTTCCGCCGGTTAATTTGTTGAGGGCTGATTTCTTGTCCTATGATAAAAAGCCTTCTGTTTCCATCGCCAAACCTTTCCGGGGAGCATTTGCAACTGGTTGGCACCATTTTTGAGTGAATTGCCAAAAGTCAGATTTTTGCTGAAATTGTGACCCCGGGGCTTAGGGATTTTTTCAAAAAAATATTTTCCGCCGGTTAAGTTGTTGAGGGCTGATTTCTTGTCCTGTGATAAAAAGCCTTCAGTTTCGACTGCCAAACCTTTCAGGGGATCATTTGCAACCGGTTGGCACCATTTTTGAGTGAATTGTCGAAAGTCAGATTTTTGCTGAAATTGTGACCCCGGGGCTTAGGGATTTTTTCAAAAAAATATTTTCCGCAGGTTAGGTTGTTGAGGGCTGATTTCTTGTCCTGTGATAAAAAGCCTTCTGTTTCCATCGCCAAAGCTTTCAGGGGAGCATTTGCAACGTGCTAGCACCATTTTTGAGTGAATTGCCAAAAGTCAGATTTTTGCTGAAATTGTGACCCCGGGGTTTAGGGATTTTTTCAAAATAATATTTTCCGCAGGTTAGATTTTCGAGGGCTTATTTCTTGTCCTGTGATAAAAAGCCTTCTGTTTCCATCGCCAAAGCTTTCAGGGGAGGATTTGCAACCGGTTGGCACCATTTTTTAATGAATTGCCACAAGTCAGATTTTTGCTGAAATTGTGACCCCGGGGCTTAGGGATTTTTTCAAAAAAATATTTTCCACTGGTTAAGTTGTTGAGGGCTGATTTCTTGTCCTGTGATAAAAAGCCTTCTGTTTCCATCACCAAAGCTTTCAGGGGAGCCTTTGCAACCTGCTAGCACCATTTTTGAGTGAATTGCCAAAAGTCAGATTTTTGCTGAAATTGTGACCCCGGGGCTTAGGGATTTTTTCAAAAAAATATTTTCCGCCGGTTAAGTTGTTGAGGGCTGATTTCTTGTCCTGTGATAAAAAGCCTTCTGTTTCCATCGCCAAACCTTTCAGGGGAGCATTTGCAACGTGCTGGCACCATTTTTGAGTGAATTGCCAAAAGTCAGATTTTTGCTGAAATTGTGACCCCGGGGCTTAGGGATTTTTTCAAAAAAATATTTTCCGCAGGTTAGATTTTCGAGGGCTTATTTCTTGTCCTGTGATAAAAAGCCTTCTGTTTCCATCGCCAAAGCTTTCAGGGGAGGATTTGCAACCGGTTGGCACCATTTTTTAATGAATTGCCAAAAGTCAGATTTTTGCTGAAATTGTGACCCCGGGGCTTAGGGATTTTTTCAAAAAAATATTTTCCGCTGGTTAAGTTGTTGAGGGCTGATTTCTTGTCCTGTGATAAAAAGCCTTCTGTTTCCATCACCAAAGCTTTCAGGGGAGCCTTTGCAACCTGCTAGCACCATTTTTGAGTGAATTGCCAAAAGTCAGATTTTTGCTGAAATTGTGACCCCGGGGCTTAGGGATTTTTTCAAAAAAATATTTTCCGCAGGTTAGATTTTCGAGGGCTTATTTCTTGTCCTGTGATAAAAAGCCTTCTGTTTCCATCGCCAAAGCTTTCAGGGGAGCCTTTGCAACTGGTTGGCACCATTTTTGAGTGAATTGCCAAAAGTCAGATTTTTGCTGAAATTGTGACCCCGGGGCTTAGGGATTTTTTCAAAAAAATATTTTCCGCCGGTTAAGTTGTTGAGGGCTGATTTCTTGTCCTGTGATAAAAAGCCTTCTGTTTCCATCGCCAAACCTTTCAGGGGAGCATTTGCAACGTGCTGGCACCATTTTTGAGTGAATTGCCAAAAGTCAGATTTTTGCTGAAATTGTGACCCCGGGGCTTAGGGATTTTTTCAAAAAAATATTTTCCGCCGGTTAAGTTGTTGAGGGCTGATTTCTTGTCCTGTGATAAAAAGCCTTCTGTTTCAACTGCCAAAGCTTTCAGGGGAGCATTTGCAACGTGCTGGCACCATTTTTGAGTGAATTGCCAAAAGTCAGATTTTTGCTGAAATTGTGACCCCGGGGCTTAGGGATTTTTTCAAAAAAATATTTTCCGCAGGTTAGATTTTCGAGGGCTTATTTCTTGTCCTGTGATAAAAAGCCTTCTGTTTCCATCGCCAAAGCTTTCAGGGGAGCCTTTGCAACTGGTTGGCACCATTTTTGAGTGAATTGCCAAAAGTCAGATTTTTGCTGAAATTGTGACCCCGGGGCTTAGGGATTTTTTCAAAAAAATATTTTCCGCCGGTTAAGTTGTTGAGGGCTGATTTCTTGTCCTGTGATAAAAAGCCTTCTGTTTCCATCGCCAAACCTTTCAGGGGAGCATTTGCAACGTGCTGGCACCATTTTTGAGTGAATTGCCAAAAGTCAGATTTTTGCTGAAATTGTGACCCTGGGGCTTAGGGATTTTTTCAAAAAAATATTTTCCGCCTGTTAAGTTGTTGAGGGCTGATTTCTTGTCCTGTGATAAAAAGCCTTCTGTTTCAACTGCCAAAGCTTTCAGGGGAGCATTTGCAACGTGCTGGCACCATTTTTGAGTGAATTGCCAAAAGTCAGATTTTTGCTGAAATTGTGACCCCGGGGCTTAGGGATTTTTTCAAAAAAATATTTTCCGCAGGTTAGATTTTCGAGGGCTTATTTCTTGTCCGGTGATAAAAAGCCTTCTGTTTCCATCGCCAAAGCTTTCAGGGGAGCCTTTGCAACCTGCTAGCACCATTTTTGAGTGAATTGCCAAAAGTCAGATTTTTGCTGAAATTGTGACCCCGGGGCTTAGGGATTTTTTCAAAAAAATATTTTCCGCCGGTTAATTTGTTGAGGGCTGATTTCTTGTCCTATGATAAAAAGCCTTCTGTTTCCATCGCCAAACCTTTCCGGGGAGCATTTGCAACTGGTTGGCACCATTTTTGAGTGAATTGCCAAAAGTCAGATTTTTGCTGAAATTGTGACCCCGGGGCTTAGGGATTTTTTCAAAAAAATATTTTCCGCCGGTTAAGTTGTTGAGGGCTGATTTCTTGTCCTGTGATAAAAAGCCTTCAGTTTCGACTGCCAAACCTTTCAGGGGATCATTTGCAACCGGTTGGCACCATTTTTGAGTGAATTGTCGAAAGTCAGATTTTTGCTGAAATTGTGACCCCGGGGCTTAGGGATTTTTTCAAAAAAATATTTTCCGCCGGTTAAGTTGTTGAGGGCTGATTTCTTGTCCTGTGATAAAAAGCCTTCTGTTTCGACTGCCAAACCTTTCAGGGGAGCATTTGCAACATGCTGGCACCATTTTTGAGTGAATTGCCAAAAGTCAGATTTTTGCTGAAATTGTGACCCCGGGGCTTAGGGATTTTTTCAAAAAAATATTTTCCGCAGGTTAGGTTGTTGAGGGCTGATTTCTTGTCCTGTGATAAAAAGCCTTCTGTTTCCATCGCCAAAGCTTTCAGGGGAGCATTTGCAACGTGCTGGCACCATTTTTGAGTGAATTGCCAAAAGTCAGATTTTTGCTGAAATTGTGACCCCGGGGTTTAGGGATTTTTTCAAAATAATATTTTCCGCAGGTTAGATTTTCGAGGGCTTATTTCTTGTCCTGTGATAAAAAGCCTTCTGTTTCCATCGCCAAAGCTTTCAGGGGAGGATTTGCAACCGGTTGGCACCATTTTTTAATGAATTGCCAAAAGTCAGATTTTTGCTGAAATTGTGACCCCGGGGCTTAGGGATTTTTTCAAAAAAATATTTTCCACTGGTTAAGTTGTTGAGGGCTGATTTCTTGTCCTGTGATAAAAAGCCTTCTGTTTCCATCGCCAAACCTTTCAGGGGAGCATTTGCAACGTGCTGGCACCATTTTTGAGTGAATTGCCAAAAGTCAGATTTTTGCTGAAATTGTGACCCCGGGGCTTAGGGATTTTTTCAAAAAAATATTTTCCGCAGGTTAGATTTTCGAGGGCTTATTTCTTGTCCTGTGATAAAAAGCCTTCTGTTTCCATCGCCAAAGCTTTCAGGGGAGGATTTGCAACCGGTTGGCACCATTTTTTAATGAATTGCCAAAAGTCAGATTTTTGCTGAAATTGTGACCCCGGGGCTTAGGGATTTTTTCAAAAAAATATTTTCCGCTGGTTAAGTTGTTGAGGGCTGATTTCTTGTCCTGTGATAAAAAGCCTTCTGTTTCCATCACCAAAGCTTTCAGGGGAGCCTTTGCAACCTGCTAGCACCATTTTTGAGTGAATTGCCAAAAGTCAGATTTTTGCTGAAATTGTGACCCCGGGGCTTAGGGATTTTTACAAAAAAATATTTTCCGCAGGTTAGATTTTCGAGGGCTTATTTCTTGTCCTGTGATAAAAAGCCTTCTGTTTCCATCGCCAAAGCTTTCAGGGAAGCCTTTGCAACTGGTTGGCACCATTTTTGAGTGAATTGCCAAAAGTCAGATTTTTGCTGAAATTGTGACCCCGGGGCTTAGGGATTTTTTCAAAAAAATATTTTCCGCCGGTTAAGTTGTTGAGGGCTGATTTCTTGTCCTGTGATAAAAAGCCTTCTGTTTCCATCGCCAAACCTTTCAGGGGAGCATTTGCAACGTGCTGGCACCATTTTTGAGTGAATTGCCAAAAGTCAGATTTTTGCTGAAATTGTGACCCCGGGGCTTAGGGATTTTTTCAAAAAAATATTTTCCGCCGGTTAATTTGTTGAGGGCTGATTTCTTGTCCTATGATAAAAAGCCTTCTGTTTCCATCGCCAAAGCTTTCCGGGGAGCATTTGCAACTGGTTGGCACCATTTTTGAGTGAATTGCCAAAAGTCAGATTTTTGCTGAAATTGTGACCCCGGGGCTTAGGGATTTTTTCAAAAAAATATTTTCCGCCGGTTAAGTTGTTGAGGGCTGATTTCTTGTCCTGTGATAAAAAGCCTTCAGTTTCGACTGCCAAACCTTTCAGGGGATCTTTTGCAACCGGTTGGCACCATTTTTTAGTGAATTGCCAAAAGTCAGATTTTTGCTGAAATTGTGACACCGGGGCTTAGGGATTTTTTCAAAAAAATATTTTCCGCCGGTTAATTTGTTGAGGGCTGATTTCTTGTCCTATGATAAAAAGCCTTCTGTTTCCATCGCCAAACCTTTCCGGGGAGCATTTGGAACTGGTTGGCACCATTTTTGAGTGAATTGCCAAAAGTCAGATTTTTGCTGAAATTGTGACCCCGGGGCTTAGGGATTTTTTCAAAAAAATATTTTCCGCCGGTTAAGTTGTTGAGGGCTGATTTCTTGTCCTGTGATAAAAAGCCTTCTGTTTTGACTGCCAAACCTTTCAGGGGAGCATTTGCAACATGCTGGCACCATTTTTGAGTGAATTGCCAAAAGTCAGATTTTTGCTGAAATTGTGACCCCGGGGCTTAGGGATTTTTTCAAAAAAATATTTTCCGCAGGTTAGGTTGTTGAGGGCTGATTTCTTGTCCTGTGATAAAAAGCCTTCTGTTTCCATCGCCAAAGCTTTCAGGGGAGCATTTGCAACGTGTTGGCACCATTTTTGAGTGAATTGCCAAAAGTCAGATTTTTGCTGAAATTGTGACCCCGGGGTTTAGGGATTTTTTCAAAATAATATTTTCCGCAGCTTAGGTTTTCGATGGCTTATTTCTTGTCCTGTGATAAAAAGCCTTCTGTTTCCATCGCCAAAGCTTTCAGGGGAGGATTTGCAACCGGTTGGCACCATTTTTTACTGAATTGCCAAAAGTCAGATTTTTGCTGAAATTGTGACCCCGGGGTTTAGGGATTTTTTCAAAATAATATTTTCCGCAGGTTAGGTTTTCGAGGGCTGATTTCTTGTCCTGTGATAAAAAGCCTTCTGTTTCCATCGCCAAAGCTTTCAGGGGAGCATTTGCAACGTGTTGGCACCATTTTTGAGTGAATTGCCAAAAGTCAGATTTTTGCTGAAATTGTGACCCCGGGGTTTAGGGATTTTTTCAAAAAAATATTTTCCGCAGGTTAGGTTTTCGAGGGCTTATTTCTTGTCCTGTGATAAAAAGCCTTCTGTTTCCATCGCCAAAGCTTTCAGGGGAGGATTTGCAACCGGTTGGCACCATTTTTTAATGAATTGCCAAAAGTCAGATTTTTGCTGAAATTGTGACCCCGGGGCTTAGGGATTTTTTCAAAAAAATATTTTCCGCTGCTTAAGTTGTTGAGGGCTGATTTCTTGTCCTGTGATAAAAAGCCTTCTGTTTCCATCACCAAAGCTTTCAGGGGAGCCTTTGCAACCTGCTAGCACCATTTTTGAGTGAATTGCCAAAAGTCAGATTTTTGCTGAAATTGTGACCCCCGGGGCTTAGGGATTTTTTCAAAAAAATATTTTCCGCCGGTTAAGTTGTTGAGGGCTGATTTCTTGTCCTATGATAAAAAGCCTTCTGTTTCCATCGCCAAACCTTTCCGGGGAGCATTTGCAACTGGTTGGCACCATTTTTGAGTGAATTGCCAAAAGTCAGATTTTTGCTGAAATTGTGACCCCGGGGCTTAGGGATTTTTTCAAAAAAATATTTTCCGCCGGTTAAGTTGTTGAGGGCTGATTTCTTGTCCTGTGATAAAAAGCCTCCAGTTTCGACTGCCAAACCTTTCAGGGGATCATTTGCAACCGGTTGGCACCATTTTTGAGTGAATTGCCAAAAGTCAGATTTTTGCTGAAATTGTGACACCGGGGCTTAGGGATTTTTTCAAAAAAATATTCTCCGCCGGTTAATTTGTTGAGGGCTGATTTCTTGTCCTATGATAAAAAGCCTTCTGTTTCCATCGCCAAACCTTTCCGGGGAGCATTTGCAACTGGTTGGCACCATTTTTGAGTGAATTGCCAAAAGTCAGATTTTTGCTGAAATTGTGACCCCGGGGCTTAGGGATTTTTTCAAAAAAATATTTTCCGCAGGTTAGGTTGTTGAGGGCTGATTTCTTGTCCTGTGATAAAAAGCCTTCTGTTTCGACTGCCAAACCTTTCAGGGGAGCATTTGCAACATGCTGGCACCATTTTTGAGTGAATTGCCAAAAGTCAGATTTTTGCTGAAATTGTGACCCCGGGGCTTAGGGATTTTTTCAAAAAAATATTTTCCGCAGGTTAGATTTTCGAGGGCTTATTTCTTGTCCTGTGATAAAAAGCCTTCTGTTTCCATCGCCAAAGCTTTCAGGGGAGCCTTTGCAACTGGTTGGCACCATTTTTGAGTGAATTGCCAAAAGTCAGATTTTTGCTGAAATTGTGACCCCGGGGCTTAGGGATTTTTTCAAAAAAATATTTTCCCCCGGTTAAGTTGTTGAGGGCTGATTTCTTCTCCTGTGATAAAAAGCCTTCTGTTTCCATCGCCAAACCTTTCAGGGGAGCATTTGCAACGTGCTGGCACCATTTTTGAGTGAATTGCCAAAAGTCAGATTTTTGCTGAAATTGTGACCCCGGGGCTTAGGGATTTTTTCAAAAAAATATTTTCCGCCGGTTAATTTGTTGAGGGCTGATTTCTTGTCCTATGATAAAAAGCCTTCTGTTTCCATCGCCAAACCTTTCCGGGGAGCATTTGCAACTGGTTGGCACCATTTTTGAGTGAATTGCCAAAAGTCAGATTTTTGCTGAAATTGTGACCCCGGGGCTTAGGGATTTTTTTCAAAAAAATATTTTCCGCAGTTTAGGTTTTCGAGGGCTGATTTCTTGTCCTGTGATAAAAAGCCTTCTGTTTCGACTGCCAAACCCTTCAGGGGAGCCTTTGCAACCTGCTAGCACCATTTTTGAGTGATTACCAAAAGTCAGATTTTTGCTGAAATTGTGACCCCGGGGCTTAGGGATTTTTTCAAAAAAATATTTTCCGCCGGTTAAGTTGTTGAGGGCTGATTTCTTGTCCTGTGATAAAAAGCCTTCAGTTTCGACTGCCAAACCTTTCAGGGGATCATTTGCAACCGGTTGGCACCATTTTTGAGTGAATTGTCGAAAGTCAGATTTTTGCTGAAATTGTGACCCCGGGGCTTAGGGATTTTTTCAAAAAAATATTTTCCGCCGGTTAAGTTGTTGAGGGCTGATTTCTTGTCCTGTGATAAAAAGCCTTCTGTTTCGACTGCCAAAGCTTTCAGGGGAGCATTTGCAACGTGCTGGCACCATTTTTGAGTGAATTGCCAAAAGTCAGATTTTTGCTGAAATTGTGACCCCGGGGCTTAGGGATTTTTTCAAAAAAATATTTTCCGCAGGTTACATTTTTGAGGGCTTATTTCTTGTCCTGTGATAAAAAGCCTTCTGTTTCCATCGCCAAAGCTTTCAGGGGAGCCTTTACAACCTGCTAGCACCATTTTTGAGTGAATTGCCAAAAGTCAGATTTTTGCTGAAATTGTGACCCCGGGGCTTAGGGATTTTTTCAAAAAAATATTTTCCGCTGGTTAAGTTGTTGAGGGCTGATTTCTTGTCCTGTGATAAAAAGCCTTCTGTTTCCATCACCAAAGCTTTCAGGGGAGCCTTTGCAACCTTCTAGCACCATTTTTGAGTGAATTGCCAAAAGTCAGATTTTTGCTGAAATTGTGACCCCGGGGCTTAGGGATTTTCTCAAAAAAATATTTTCCGCCGGTTAAGTTGTTGAGGGCTGATTTCTTCTCCTGTGATAAAAAGCCTTCTGTTTTGACTGCCAAACCTTTCAGGGGAGCATTTGCAAACTGCTGGCACCATTTTTGAGTGAATTGCCAAAAGTCAGATTTTTGCTGAAATTGTGACCCCCGGGGCTTAGGGATTTTTTCAAAAAAATATTTTCCGCTGGTTAAGTTGTTGAGGGCTGATTTCTTGTCCTATGATAAAAAGCCTTCTGTTTCCATCGCCAAACCTTTCCGGGGAGCATTTGCAACTGGTTGGCACCATTTTTGAGTGAATTGCCAAAAGTCAGATTTTTGCTGAAATTGTGACCCCGGGGCTTAGGGATTTTTTCAAAAAAATATTTTCCGCCGGTTAAGTTGTTGAGGGCTGATTTCTTGTCCTGTGATAAAAAGCCTTCAGTTTCGACTGCCAAACCTTTCAGGGGATCATTTGCAACCGGTTGGCACCATTTTTGAGTGAATTGCCAAAAGTCAGATTTTTGCTGAAATTGTGACACCGGGGCTTAGGGATTTTTTCAAAAAAATATTTTCCGCCGGTTAATTTGTTGAGGGCTGATTTCTTGTCCTATGATAAAAAGCCTTCTGTTTCCATCGCCAAACCTTTCCGGGGAGCATTTGCAACTGGTTGGCACCATTTTTGAGTGAATTGCCAAAAGTCAGATTTTTGCTGAAATTGTGACCCCGGGGCTTAGGGATTTTTTCAAAAAAATATTTTCCGCAGGTTAAGTTGTTGAGGGCTGATTTCTTGTCCTGTGATAAAAAGCCTTCTGTTTCGACTGCCAAACCTTTCAGGGGAGCATTTGCAACATGCTGGCACCATTTTTGAGTGAATTGCCAAAAGTCAGATTTTTGCTGAAATTGTGACCCCGGGGCTTAGGGATTTTTTCAAAAAAATATTTTCCGCCGGTTAATTTGTTGAGGGCTGATTTCTTGTCCTATGATAAAAAGGCTTCTGTTTCCATCGCCAAACCTTTCCGGGGAGCATTTGCAACTGGTTGGCACCATTTTTGAGTGAATTGCCAAAAGTCAGATTTTTGCTGAAATTGTGACCCCGGGGCTTAGGGATTTTTTCAAAAAAATATTTTCCGCAGTTTAGGTTTTCGAGGGCTGATTTCTTGTCCTGTGATAAAAAGCCTTCTGTTTCGACTGCCAAACCCTTCAGGGGAGCCTTTGCAACCTGCTAGCACCATTTTTGAGTGATTACCAAAAGTCAGATTTTTGCTGAAATTGTGACCCCGGGGCTTAGGGATTTTTTCAAAAAAATATTTTCCGCCGGTTAAGTTGTTGAGGGCTGATTTCTTGTCCTGTGATAAAAAGCCTTCAGTTTCGACTGCCAAACCTTTCAGGGGATCATTTGCAACCGGTTGGCACCATTTTTGAGTGAATTGTCGAAAGTCAGATTTTTGCTGAAATTGTGACCCCGGGGCTTAGGGATTTTTTCAAAAAAATATTTTCCGCCGGTTAAGTTGTTGAGGGCTGATTTCTTGTCCTGTGATAAAAAGCCTTCTGTTTCGACTGCCAAACCTTTCAGGGGAGCATTTGCAACCTGCTAGCACCATTTTTGAGTGAATTGCCAAAAGTCAGATTTTTGCTGAAATTGTGACCCCGGGGCTTAGGGATTTTTTCAAAAAAATATTTTCCGCAGGTTACATTTTTGAGGGCTTATTTCTTGTCCTGTGATAAAAAGCCTTCTGTTTCCATCGCCAAAGCTTTCAGGGGAGCCTTTACAACCTGCTAGCACCATTTTTGAGTGAATTGCCAAAAGTCAGATTTTTGCTGAAATTGTGACCCCGGGGCTTAGGGATTTTTTCAAAAAAATATTTTCCGCTGGTTAAGTTGTTGAGGGCTGATTTCTTGTCCTGTGATAAAAAGCCTTCTGTTTCCATCACCAAAGCTTTCAGGGGAGCCTTTGCAACCTTCTAGCACCATTTTTGAGTGAATTGCCAAAAGTCAGATTTTTGCTGAAATTGTGACCCCGGGGCTTAGGGATTTTCTCAAAAAAATATTTTCCGCCGGTTAAGTTGTTGAGGGCTGATTTCTTCTCCTGTGATAAAAAGCCTTCTGTTTTGACTGCCAAACCTTTCAGGGGAGCATTTGCAAACTGCTGGCACCATTTTTGAGTGAATTGCCAAAAGTCAGATTTTTGCTGAAATTGTGACCCCCGGGGCTTAGGGATTTTTTCAAAAAAATATTTTCCGCTGGTTAAGTTGTTGAGGGCTGATTTCTTGTCCTATGATAAAAAGCCTTCTGTTTCCATCGCCAAACCTTTCCGGGGAGCATTTGCAACTGGTTGGCACCATTTTTGAGTGAATTGCCAAAAGTCAGATTTTTGCTGAAATTGTGACCCCGGGGCTTAGGGATTTTTTCAAAAAAATATTTTCCGCCGGTTAAGTTGTTGAGGGCTGATTTCTTGTCCTGTGATAAAAAGCCTTCAGTTTCGACTGCCAAACCTTTCAGGGGATCATTTGCAACCGGTTGGCACCATTTTTGAGTGAATTGCCAAAAGTCAGATTTTTGCTGAAATTGTGACACCGGGGCTTAGGGATTTTTTCAAAAAAATATTTTCCGCCGGTTAATTTGTTGAGGGCTGATTTCTTGTCCTATGATAAAAAGCCTTCTGTTTCCATCGCCAAACCTTTCCGGGGAGCATTTGCAACTGGTTGGCACCATTTTTGAGTGAATTGCCAAAAGTCAGATTTTTGCTGAAATTGTGACCCCGGGGCTTAGGGATTTTTTCAAAAAAATATTTTCCGCAGGTTAAGTTGTTGAGGGCTGATTTCTTGTCCTGTGATAAAAAGCCTTCTGTTTCGACTGCCAAACCTTTCAGGGGAGCATTTGCAACATGCTGGCACCATTTTTGAGTGAATTGCCAAAAGTCAGATTTTTGCTGAAATTGTGACCCCGGGGCTTAGGGATTTTTTAAAAAAAATATTTTCCGCAGGTTAGGTTGTTGAGGGCTGATTTCTTGTCCTGTGATAAAAAGCCTTCTGTTTCCATCGCCAAAGCTTTCAGGGGAGCATTTGCAACGTGCTGGCACCATTTTTGAGTGAATTGCCAAAAGTCAGATTTTTGCTGAAATTGTGACCCCGGGGTTTAGGGATTTTTTCAAAATAATATTTTCCGCAGGTTAGATTTTCGAGGGCTTATTTCTTGTCCTGTGATAAAAAGCCTTCTGTTTCCATCGCCAAAGCTTTCAGGGGAGGATTTGCAACCGGTTGGCACCATTTTTTAATGAATTGCCAAAAGTCAGATTTTTGCTGAAATTGTGACCCCGGGGCTTAGGGATTTTTTCAAAAAAATATTTTCCGCTGGTTAAGTTGTTGAGGGCTGATTTCTTGTCCTGTGATAAAAAGCCTTCTGTTTCCATGACCAAAGCTTTCAGGGGAGCCTTTGCAACCTGCTAGCACCATTTTTGAGTGAATTGCCAAAAGTCAGATTTTTGCTGAAATTGTGACCCCGGGGCTTAGGGATTTTTTCAAAAAAATATTTTCCGCAGGTTAGATTTTCGAGGGCTTATTTCTTGTCCTGTGATAAAAAGCCTTCTGTTTCCATCGCCAAAGCTTTCAGGGGAGCCTTTGCAACTGGTTGGCACCATTTTTGAGTGAATTGCCAAAAGTCAGATTTTTGCTGAAATTGTGACCCCGGGGCTTAGGGATTTTTTCAAAAAAATATTTTCCGCAGGTTAGGTTGTTGAGGGCTGTTTTCTTGTCCTATGATAAAAAGCCTTCGGTTTCCATTGCCAAACCTTTCCGGGGAGCATTTGCAACTGGTTGGCACCATTTTTGAGTGAATTGCCAAAAGTCAGATTTTTGCTGAAATTGTGACCCCGGGGCTTAGGGATTTTTTCAAAAAAATATTTTCCGCAGGTTAGGTTTTCGAAGGCTGATTTCTTGTCCTGTGATAAAAAGCCTTCTGTTTCGACTGCCAAACCCTTCAGGGGAGCCTTTGCAACCTGCTAGCACCATTTTTGAGTGAATTGCCAAAAGTCAGATTTTTGCTGAAATTGTGACCCCGGGGCTTAGGGATTTTTTCAAAAAAATATTTTCCGCAGGTTAGATTTTTGAGGGCTTATTTCTTGTCCTGTGATAAAAAGCCTTCTGTTTCCATCGCCAAAGCTTTCAGGGGAGCCTTTGCAACCTGCTAGCACCATTTTTGAGTGAATTGCCAAAAGTCAGATTTTTGCTGAAATTGTGACCCCGGGGCTTAGGGATTTTTTCAAAAAAATATTTTCCGCTGGTTAAGTTGTTGAGGGCTGATTTCTTGTCCTGTGATAAAAAGCCTTCTGTTTCCATCACCAAAGCTTTCAGGGGAGCCTTTGCAACCTGCTAGCACCATTTTTGAGTGAATTGCCAAAAGTCAGATTTTTGCTGAAATTGTGACCCCGGGGCTTAGGGATTTTTTCAAAAAAATATTTTCCGCAGGTTAGATTTTCGAGGGCTTATTTCTTGTCCTGTGATAAAAAGCCTTCTGTTTCCATCGCCAAAGCTTTCAGGGGAGCCTTTGCAACTGGTTGGCACCATTTTTGAGTGAATTGCCAAAAGTCAGATTTTTGCTGAAATTGTGACCCCGGGGCTTAGGGATTTTTTCAAAAAAATATTTTCCGCCGGTTAAGTTGTTGAGGGCTGATTTCTTCTCCTGTCATAAAAAGCCTTCTGTTTCCGTCGCCAAAGCTTTCAGGGGAGCATTTGCAACGTGCTGGCACCATTTTTGAGTGAATTGCCAAAAGTCAGATTTTTGCTGAAATTGTGACCCCGGGGCTTAGGGATTTTTTCAAAAAAATATTTTCCGCAGGTTAGATTTTCGAGGGCTTATTTCTTGTCCTGTGATAAAAAGCCTTCTGTTTCGACTGCCAAACCTTTCAGGGGAGCATTTGCAACATGCTGGCACCATTTTTGAGTGAATTGCCAAAAGTCAGATTTTTGCTGAAATTGTGACCCGGGGGTTAGGGATTTTTTCAAAAAAATATTTTCCGCAGGTTAGGTTGTTGAGGGCTGATTTCTTGTCCTGTGATAAAAAGCCTTCCGTTTCCATCGTCAAAGCTTTCAGGGGAGCATTTGCAACCGGTTGGCACCATTTTTGAGTGAATTGCCAAAAGTCAGATTTTTCCTGAATTGTGACCCCGGGGCTTAGGGATTTTTTCAAAAAAATATTTTCCGCCGGTTAAGTTGTTGAGGGCTGATTTCTTGTCCTGTGATAAAAAGCCTTCTGTTTCCATCGCCAAAGCTTTCAGGGGAGCCTTTGCAACCTGCTAGCACCATTTTTGAGTGAATTGCCAAAAGTCAGATTTTTGCTGAAATTGTGACCCCGGGGCTTAGGTATTTTTTGAAAAAAATATTTTCCGCCGGTTAAGTTGTTGAGGGCTGATTTCTTGTCCTGTGATAAAAAGCCTTCTGTTTCGACTGCCAAACCTTTCAGGGGAGCATTTGCAACATGCTGGCACCATTTTTGAGTAAATTGCCAAAAGTCAGGATTTTGCTGAAATTGTGACACAGGGGCTTAGGGATTTTTTCAAAAAAATATTTTCCGCAGGTTAGGTTGTTGAGGGCTGATTTCTTGTCCTATTATAAAAAGCCTTCTGTTTCCATCGCCAAACCTTTCCGGGGAGCATTTGCAACTGGTTGGCACCATTTTTGAGTGAATTGCCAAAAGTCAGATTTTTGCTGAAATTGTGACCCCGGAGCTTAGGGATTTTTTCAAAAAAATATTTTCCGCCGGTTAAGTTGTTGAGGGCTGATTTCTTGTCCTGTGATAAAAAGCCTTCAGTTTCGACTGCCAAACCTTTCAGGGGATCATTTGCAACCGGTTGGCACCATTTTTGAGTGAATTGCCAAAAGTCAGATTTCTGCTGAAATTGTGACACCGGGGCTTAGGGATTTTTTCAAAAAAATATTTTCCGCCGGTTAAGTTGTTGAGGGCTGATTTCTTGTCCTGTGATAAAAAGCCTTCTGTTTCAACTGCCAAAGCTTTCAGGGGAGCATTTGCAAACTGCTGGCACCATTTTTGAGTGAATTGCCAAAAGTCAGATTTTTGCTGAAATTGTGACCCCCGGGGCTTAGGGATTTTTTCAAAAAAATATTTTCCGCTGGTTAAGTTGTTGAGGGCTGATTTCTTGTCCTATGATAAAAAGCCTTCTGTTTCCATCGCCAAACCTTTCCGGGGAGCATTTGCAACTGGTTGGCACCATTTTTGAGTGAATTGCCAAAAGTCAGATTTTTGCTGAAATTGTGACCCCGGGGCTTAGGGATTTTTTCAAAAAAATATTTTCCGCCGGTTAAGTTGTTGAGGGCTGATTTCTTGTCCTGTGATAAAAAGCCTTCAGTTTCGACTGCCAAACCTTTCAGGGGATCATTTGCAACCGGTTGGCACCATTTTTGAGTGAATTGCCAAAAGTCAGATTTTTGCTGAAATTGTGACACCGGGGCTTAGGGATTTTTTCAAAAAAATATTTTCCGCCGGTTAATTTGTTGAGGGCTGATTTCTTGTCCTATGATAAAAAGCCTTCTGTTTCCATCGCCAAACCTTTCCGGGGAGCATTTGCAACTGGTTGGCACCATTTTTGAGTGAATTGCCAAAAGTCAGATTTTTGCTGAAATTGTGACCCCGGGGCTTAGGGATTTTTTCAAAAAAATATTTTCCGCAGGTTAAGTTGTTGAGGGCTGATTTCTTGTCCTGTGATAAAAAGCCTTCTGTTTCGACTGCCAAACCTTTCAGGGGAGCATTTGCAACATGCTGGCACCATTTTTGAGTGAATTGCCAAAAGTCAGATTTTTGCTGAAATTGTGACCCCGGGGCTTAGGGATTTTTTAAAAAAAATATTTTCCGCAGGTTAGGTTGTTGAGGGCTGATTTCTTGTCCTGTGATAAAAAGCCTTCTGTTTCCATCGCCAAAGCTTTCAGGGGAGCATTTGCAACGTGCTGGCACCATTTTTGAGTGAATTGCCAAAAGTCAGATTTTTGCTGAAATTGTGACCCCGGGGTTTAGGGATTTTTTCAAAATAATATTTTCCGCAGGTTAGATTTTCGAGGGCTTATTTCTTGTCCTGTGATAAAAAGCCTTCTGTTTCCATCGCCAAAGCTTTCAGGGGAGGATTTGCAACCGGTTGGCACCATTTTTTAATGAATTGCCAAAAGTCAGATTTTTGCTGAAATTGTGACCCCGGGGCTTAGGGATTTTTTCAAAAAAATATTTTCCGCTGGTTAAGTTGTTGAGGGCTGATTTCTTGTCCTGTGATAAAAAGCCTTCTGTTTCCATGACCAAAGCTTTCAGGGGAGCCTTTGCAACCTGCTAGCACCATTTTTGAGTGAATTGCCAAAAGTCAGATTTTTGCTGAAATTGTGACCCCGGGGCTTAGGGATTTTTTCAAAAAAATATTTTCCGCAGGTTAGATTTTCGAGGGCTTATTTCTTGTCCTGTGATAAAAAGCCTTCTGTTTCCATCGCCAAAGCTTTCAGGGGAGCCTTTGCAACTGGTTGGCACCATTTTTGAGTGAATTGCCAAAAGTCAGATTTTTGCTGAAATTGTGACCCCGGGGCTTAGGGATTTTTTCAAAAAAATATTTTCCGCAGGTTAGGTTGTTGAGGGCTGTTTTCTTGTCCTATGATAAAAAGCCTTCGGTTTCCATTGCCAAACCTTTCCGGGGAGCATTTGCAACTGGTTGGCACCATTTTTGAGTGAATTGCCAAAAGTCAGATTTTTGCTGAAATTGTGACCCCGGGGCTTAGGGATTTTTTCAAAAAAATATTTTCCGCAGGTTAGGTTTTCGAAGGCTGATTTCTTGTCCTGTGATAAAAAGCCTTCTGTTTCGACTGCCAAACCCTTCAGGGGAGCCTTTGCAACCTGCTAGCACCATTTTTGAGTGAATTGCCAAAAGTCAGATTTTTGCTGAAATTGTGACCCCGGGGCTTAGGGATTTTTTCAAAAAAATATTTTCCGCAGGTTAGATTTTTGAGGGCTTATTTCTTGTCCTGTGATAAAAAGCCTTCTGTTTCCATCGCCAAAGCTTTCAGGGGAGCCTTTGCAACCTGCTAGCACCATTTTTGAGTGAATTGCCAAAAGTCAGATTTTTGCTGAAATTGTGACCCCGGGGCTTAGGGATTTTTTCAAAAAAATATTTTCCGCTGGTTAAGTTGTTGAGGGCTGATTTCTTGTCCTGTGATAAAAAGCCTTCTGTTTCCATCACCAAAGCTTTCAGGGGAGCCTTTGCAACCTGCTAGCACCATTTTTGAGTGAATTGCCAAAAGTCAGATTTTTGCTGAAATTGTGACCCCGGGGCTTAGGGATTTTTTCAAAAAAATATTTTCCGCAGGTTAGATTTTCGAGGGCTTATTTCTTGTCCTGTGATAAAAAGCCTTCTGTTTCCATCGCCAAAGCTTTCAGGGGAGCCTTTGCAACTGGTTGGCACCATTTTTGAGTGAATTGCCAAAAGTCAGATTTTTGCTGAAATTGTGACCCCGGGGCTTAGGGATTTTTTCAAAAAAATATTTTCCGCCGGTTAAGTTGTTGAGGGCTGATTTCTTCTCCTGTCATAAAAAGCCTTCTGTTTCCGTCGCCAAAGCTTTCAGGGGAGCATTTGCAACGTGCTGGCACCATTTTTGAGTGAATTGCCAAAAGTCAGATTTTTGCTGAAATTGTGACCCCGGGGCTTAGGGATTTTTTCAAAAAAATATTTTCCGCAGGTTAGATTTTCGAGGGCTTATTTCTTGTCCTGTGATAAAAAGCCTTCTGTTTCGACTGCCAAACCTTTCAGGGGAGCATTTGCAACATGCTGGCACCATTTTTGAGTGAATTGCCAAAAGTCAGATTTTTGCTGAAATTGTGACCCGGGGGTTAGGGATTTTTTCAAAAAAATATTTTCCGCAGGTTAGGTTGTTGAGGGCTGATTTCTTGTCCTGTGATAAAAAGCCTTCCGTTTCCATCGTCAAAGCTTTCAGGGGAGCATTTGCAACCGGTTGGCACCATTTTTGAGTGAATTGCCAAAAGTCAGATTTTTCCTGAATTGTGACCCCGGGGCTTAGGGATTTTTTCAAAAAAATATTTTCCGCCGGTTAAGTTGTTGAGGGCTGATTTCTTGTCCTGTGATAAAAAGCCTTCTGTTTCCATCGCCAAAGCTTTCAGGGGAGCCTTTGCAACCTGCTAGCACCATTTTTGAGTGAATTGCCAAAAGTCAGATTTTTGCTGAAATTGTGACCCCGGGGCTTAGGTATTTTTTGAAAAAAATATTTTCCGCCGGTTAAGTTGTTGAGGGCTGATTTCTTGTCCTGTGATAAAAAGCCTTCTGTTTCGACTGCCAAACCTTTCAGGGGAGCATTTGCAACATGCTGGCACCATTTTTGAGTAAATTGCCAAAAGTCAGGATTTTGCTGAAATTGTGACACAGGGGCTTAGGGATTTTTTCAAAAAAATATTTTCCGCAGGTTAGGTTGTTGAGGGCTGATTTCTTGTCCTATTATAAAAAGCCTTCTGTTTCCATCGCCAAACCTTTCCGGGGAGCATTTGCAACTGGTTGGCACCATTTTTGAGTGAATTGCCAAAAGTCAGATTTTTGCTGAAATTGTGACCCCGGAGCTTAGGGATTTTTTCAAAAAAATATTTTCCGCCGGTTAAGTTGTTGAGGGCTGATTTCTTGTCCTGTGATAAAAAGCCTTCAGTTTCGACTGCCAAACCTTTCAGGGGATCATTTGCAACCGGTTGGCACCATTTTTGAGTGAATTGCCAAAAGTCAGATTTCTGCTGAAATTGTGACACCGGGGCTTAGGGATTTTTTCAAAAAAATATTTTCCGCCGGTTAAGTTGTTGAGGGCTGATTTCTTGTCCTGTGATAAAAAGCCTTCTGTTTCAACTGCCAAAGCTTTCAGGGGAGCATTTGCAACGTGCTGGCACCATTTTTGAGTGAATTGCCAAAAGTCAGATTTTTGCTGAAATTGTGACCCCGGGGCTTAGGGATTTTTTCAAAAAAATATTTTCCGCAGGTTAGATTTTCGAGGGCTTATTTCTTGTCCGGTGATAAAAAGCCTTCTGTTTCCATCGCCAAAGCTTTCAGGGGAGCCTTTGCAACCTGCTAGCACCATTTTTGAGTGAATTGCCAAAAGTCAGATTTTTGCTGAAATTGTGACCCCGGGGCTTAGGGATTTTTTCAAAAAAATATTTTCCGCCGGTTAATTTGTTGAGGGCTGATTTCTTGTCCTATGATAAAAAGCCTTCTGTTTCCATCGCCAAACCTTTCCGGGGAGCATTTGCAACTTGTTGGCACCATTTTTGAGTGAATTGCCAAAAGTCAGATTTTTGCTGAAATTGTGACCCCGGGGCTTAGGGATTTTTTCAAAAAAATATTTTCCGCCGGTTAAGTTGTTGAGGGCTGATTTCTTGTCCTGTGATAAAAAGCCTTCTGTTTCCATCGCCAAAGCTTTCAGGGGAGCCTTTGCAACGTGCTGGCACCATTTTTGAGTGAATTGCCAAAAGTCAGATTTTTGCTGAAATTGTGACCCCGGGGCTTAGGGATTTTTTCAAAAAAATATTTTCCGCAGGTTTGGTTTTCGAGGGCTGATTTCTTGTCCTGTGATAAAAAGCCTTCTGTTTCCATCGCCAAAGCTTTCAGGGGAGCCTTTGCAACCTGCTGGCACCATTTTTGAGTGAATTGCCAAAAGTCAGATTTTTGCTGAAATTGTGACCCCGGGGCTTAGGGATTTTTTCAAAAAAATATTTTCCGCCGGTTAATTTGTTGAGGGCTGATTTCTTGTCCTATGATAAAAAGCCTTCTGTTTCCATCGCCAAACCTTTCCGGGGAGCATTTGCAACTGGTTGGCACCATTTTTGAGTGAATTGCCAAAAGTCAGATTTTTGCTGAAATTGTGACCCCGGAGCTTAGGGATTTTTTCAAAAAAATATTTTCGGCCGGTTAAGTTGTTGAGGGCTGATTTCTTGTCCGGTGATAAAAAGCTTTCAGTTTCGACTGCCAAACCTTTCAGGGGATCATTTGCAACCGGTTGGCACCATTTTTGAGTGAATTGCCAAAAGTCAGATTTCTGCTGAAATTGTGACACCGGGGCTTAGGGATTTTTTCAAAAAAATATTTTCCGCCGGTTAAGTTGTTGAGGGCTGATTTCTTGTCCTGTGATAAAAAGCCTTCTGTTTCAACTGCCAAAGCTTTCAGGGGAGCATTTGCAACGTGCTGGCACCATTTTTGAGTGAATTGCCAAAAGTCAGATTTTTGCTGAAATTGTGACCCCGGGGCTTAGGGATTTTTTCAAAAAAATATTTTCCGCAGGTTAGATTTTCGAGGGCTTATTTCTTGTCCGGTGATAAAAAGCCTTCTGTTTCCATCGCCAAAGGTTTCAGGGGAGCCTTTGCAACCTGCTAGCACCATTTTTGAGTGAATTGCCAAAAGTCAGATTTTTGCTGAAATTGTGACCCCGGGGCTTAGGGATTTTTTCAAAAAAATATTTTCCGCCGGTTAATTTGTTGAGGGCTGATTTCTTGTCCTATGATAAAAAGCCTTCTGTTTCCATCGCCAAACCTTTCCGGGGAGCATTTGCAACTTGTTGGCACCATTTTTGAGTGAATTGCCAAAAGTCAGATTTTTGCTGAAATTGTGACCCCGGGGCTTAGGGATTTTTTCAAAAAAATATTTTCCGCTGGTTAAGTTGTTGAGGGCTGATTTCTTGTCCTGTGATAAAAAGCCTTCTGTTTCCATCACCAAAGCTTTCAGGGGAGCCTTTGCAACCTGCTAGCACCATTTTTGAGTGAATTGCCAAAAGTCAGATTTTTGCTGAAATTGTGACCCCGGGGCTTAGGGATTTTTTCAAAAAAATATTTTCCGCCGGTTAAGTTGTTGAGGGCTGATTTCTTGTCCTGTGATAAAAAGCCTTCTGTTTCCATCGCCAAAGCTTTCAGGGGAGCCTTTGCAACGTGCTGGCACCATTTTTGAGTGAATTGCCAAAAGTCAGATTTTTGCTGAAATTGTGACCCCGGGGCTTAGGGATTTTTTCAAAAAAATATTTTCCGCAGGTTTGGTTTTCGAGGGCTGATTTCTTGTCCTATGATAAAAAGCCTTCTGTTTCCATCGCCAAACCTTTCCGGGGAGCATTTGCAACTGGTTGGCACCATTTTTGAGTGAATTGCCAAAAGTCAGATTTTTGCTGAAATTGTGACCCCGGAGCTTAGGGATTTTTTCAAAAAAATATTTTCCGCCGGTTAAGTTGTTGAGGGCTGATTTCTTGTCCTGTGATAAAAAGCCTTCAGTTTCGACTGCCAAACCTTTCAGGGGATCATTTGCAACCGGTTGGCACCATTTTTGAGTGAATTGCCAAAAGTCAGATTTCTGCTGAAATTGTGACACCGGGGCTTAGGGATTTTTTCAAAAAAATATTTTCCGCCGGTTAAGTTGTTGAGGGCTGATTTCTTGTCCTGTGATAAAAAGCCTTCTGTTTCAACTGCCAAAGCTTTCAGGGGAGCATTTGCAACGTGCTGGCACCATTTTTGAGTGAATTGCCAAAAGTCAGATTTTTGCTGAAATTGTGACCCCGGGGCTTAGGGATTTTTTCAAAAAAATATTTTCCGCAGGTTAGATTTTCGAGGGCTTATTTCTTGTCCGGTGATAAAAAGCCTTCTGTTTCCATCGCCAAAGGTTTCAGGGGAGCCTTTGCAACCTGCTAGCACCATTTTTGAGTGAATTGCCAAAAGTCAGATTTTTGCTGAAATTGTGACCCCGGGGCTTAGGGATTTTTTCAAAAAAATATTTTCCGCTGGTTAAGTTGTTGAGGGCTGATTTCTTGTCCTGTGATAAAAAGCCTTCTGTTTCCATCACCAAAGCTTTCAGGGGAGCCTTTGCAACCTGCTAGCACCATTTTTGAGTGAATTGCCAAAAGTCAGATTTTTGCTGAAATTGTGACCCCGGGGCTTAGGGATTTTTTCAAAAAAATATTTTCCGCAGGTTTGGTTTTCGAGGGCTGATTTCTTGTCCTGTGATAAAAAGCCTTCTGTTTCCATCGCCAAAGCTTTCAGGGGAGCCTTTGAAACCTGCTGGCACCATTTTTGAGTGAATTGCCAAAAGTCAGATTTTTGCTGAAATTGTGACCCCGGGGCTTAGGGATTTTTTCAAAAAAATATTTTCCGCCGGTTAATTTGTTGAGGGCTGATTTCTTGTCCTATGATAAAAAGCCTTCTGTTTCCATCGCCAAACCTTTCCGGGGAGCATTTGCAACTGGTTGGCACCATTTTTGAGTGAATTGCCAAAAGTCAGATTTTTGCTGAAATTGTGACCCCGGAGCTTAGGGATTTTTTCAAAAAAATATTTTCCGCCGGTTAAGTTGTTGAGGGCTGATTTCTTGTCCTGTGATAAAAAGCCTTCAGTTTCGACTGCCAAACCTTTCAGGGGATCATTTGCAACCGGTTGGCACCATTTTTGAGTGAATTGCCAAAAGTCAGATTTCTGCTGAAATTGTGACACCGGGGCTTAGGGATTTTTTCAAAAAAATATTTTCCGCCGGTTAAGTTGTTGAGGGCTGATTTCTTGTCCTGTGATAAAAAGCCTTCTGTTTCAACTGCCAAAGCTTTCAGGGGAGCATTTGCAACGTGCTGGCACCATTTTTGAGTGAATTGCCAAAAGTCAGATTTTTGCTGAAATTGTGACCCCGGGGCTTAGGGATTTTTTCAAAAAAATATTTTCCGCAGGTTAGATTTTCGAGGGCTTATTTCTTGTCCGGTGATAAAAAGCCTTCTGTTTCCATCGCCAAAGGTTTCAGGGGAGCCTTTGCAACCTGCTAGCACCATTTTTGAGTGAATTGCCAAAAGTCAGATTTTTGCTGAAATTGTGACCCCGGGGCTTAGGGATTTTTTCAAAAAAATATTTTCCGCCGGTTAAGTTGTTGAGGGCTGATTTCTTGTCCTGTGATAAAAAGCCTTCTGTTTCCATCGCCAAAGCTTTCAGGGGAGCCTTTGCAACGTGCTGGCACCATTTTTGAGTGAATTGCCAAAAGTCAGATTTTTGCTGAAATTGTGACCCCGGGGCTTAGGGATTTTTTCAAAAAAATATTTTCCGCAGGTTTGGTTTTCGAGGGCTGATTTCTTGTCCTGTGATAAAAAGCCTTCTGTTTCCATCGCCAAAGCTTTCAGGGGAGCCTTTGCAACCTGCTGGCACCATTTTTGAGTGAATTGCCAAAAGTCAGATTTTTGCTGAAATTGTGACCCCGGGGCTTAGGGATTTTTTCAAAAAAATATTTTCCGCCGGTTAATTTGTTGAGGGCTGATTTCTTGTCCTATTATAAAAAGCCTTCTGTTTCCATCGCCAAACCTTTCCGGGGAGCATTTGCAACTGGTTGGCACCATTTTTGAGTGAATTGCCAAAAGTCAGATTTTTGCTGAAATTGTGACCCCGGGGCTTAGGGATTTTTTCAAAAAAATATTTTCCGCCGGTTAAGTTGTTGAGGGCTGATTTCTTGTCCTGTGATAAAAAGCCTTCAGTTTCGACTGCCAAACCTTTCAGGGGATCATTTGCAACCGGTTGGCACCATTTTTGAGTGAATTGCCAAAAGTCAGATTTCTGCTGAAATTGTGACACCGGGGCTTAGGGATTTTTTCAAAAAAATATTTTCCGCCGGTTAAGTTGTTGAGGGCTGATTTCTTGTCCTGTGATAAAAAGCCTTCTGTTTCAACTGCCAAAGCTTTCAGGGGAGCATTTGCAACGTGCTGGCACCATTTTTGAGTGAATTGCCAAAAGTCAGATTTTTGCTGAAATTGTGACCCCGGGGCTTAGGGATTTTTTCAAAAAAATATTTTCCGCAGGTTAGATTTTCGAGGGCTTATTTCTTGTCCGGTGATAAAAAGCCTTCTGTTTCCATCGCCAAACCCTTCAGGGGAGCCTTTGCAACCTGCTAGCACCATTTTTGAGTGAATTGCCAAAAGTCAGATTTTTGCTGAAATTGTGACCCCGGGGCTTAGGGATTTTTTCAAAAAAATATTTTCCGCCGGTTAATTTGTTGAGGGCTGATTTCTTGTCCTATGATAAAAAGCCTTCTGTTTCCATCGCCAAACCTTTCCGGGGAGCATTTGCAACTTGTTGGCACCATTTTTGAGTGAATTGCCAAAAGTCAGATTGTTGCTGAAATTGTGACCCCGGGGCTTAGGGATTTTTTCAAAAAAATATTTTCCGCCGGTTAAGTTGTTGAGGGCTGATTTCTTGTCCTGTGATAAAAAGCCTTCAGTTTCGACTGCCAAACCTTTCAGGGGATCATTTGCAACCGGTTGGCACCATTTTTGAGTGAATTGTCGAAAGTCAGATTTTTGCTGAAATTGTGACCCCGGGGCTTAGGGATTTTTTCAAAAAAATATTTTCCGCCGGTTAAGTTGTTGAGGGCTGATTTCTTGTCCTGTGATAAAAAGCCTTCTGTTTCGACTGCCAAACCTTTGCGGGGAGCATTTGCAACTGGTTGGCACCATTTTTGAGTGAATTGCCAAAAGTCAGATTTTTGCTGAAATTGTGACCCCGGGGCTTAGGGATTTTTTCAAAAAAATATTTTCCGCAGGTTAGGTTGTTGAGGGCTGATTTCTTGTCCTGTGATAAAAAGCCTTCTGTTTCCATCGCCAAAGCTTTCAGGGGAGCATTTGCAACGTGCTGGCACCATTTTTGAGTGAATTGCCAAAAGTCAGATTTTTGCTGAAATTGTGACCCCGGGGTTTAGGGATTTTTTCAAAATAATATTTTCCGCAGGTTAGATTTTCGAGGGCTTATTTCTTGTCCTGTGATAAAAAGCCTTCTGTTTCCATCGCCAAAGCTTTCAGGGGAGGATTTGCAACCGGTTGGCACCATTTTTTAATGAATTGCCAAAAGTCAGATTTTTGCTGAAATTGTGACCCCGGGGTTAGGGATTTTTTCAAAAAAATATTTTCCGCTGGTTAAGTTGTTGAGGGCTGATTTCTTGTCCTGTGATAAAAAGCCTTCTGTTTCCATCACCAAAGCTTTCAGGGGAGACTTTGCAACCTGCTAGCACCATTTTTGAGTGAATTGCCAAAAGTCAGATTTTTGCTGAAATTGTGACCCCGGGGCTTAGGGATTTTTTCAAAAAAATATTTTCCGCAGGTTAGATTTTCGAGGGCTTATTTCTTGTCCTGTGATAAAAAGCCTTCTGTTTCCATCGCCAAAGCTTTCCGGGGAGCCTTTGCAACTGGTTGGCACCATTTTTGAGTGAATTGCCAAAAGTCAGATTTTTGCTGAAATTGTGACCCCGGGGCTTAGGGATTTTTTCAAAAAAATATTTTCCGCCGGTTAAGTTGTTGAGGGCTGATTTCTTGTCCTGTGATAAAAAGCCTTCTGTTTCCATCGCCAAACCTTTCAGGGGAGCATTTGCAACGTGCTGGCACCATTTTTGAGTGAATTGCCAAAAGTCAGATTTTTGCTGAAATTGTGACCCCGGGGCTTAGGGATTTTTTCAAAAAAATATTTTCCGCAGGTTAGATTTTCGAGGGCTTATTTCTTGTCCTGTGATAAGAAGCCTTCTGTTTCCATCGCCAAAGCTTTCAGGGGAGGATTTGCAACCGGTTGGCACCATTTTTTAATGAATTGCCAAAAGTCAGATTTTTGCTGAAATTGTGACCCCGGGGCTTAGGGATTTTTTCAAAAAAATATTTTCCGCTGGTTAAGTTGTTGAGGGCTGATTTCTTGTCCTGTGATAAAAAGCCTTCTGTTTCCATCACCAAAGCTTTGAGGGGAGCCTTTGCAACCTGCTAGCACCATTTTTGAGTGAATTGCCAAAAGTCAGATTTTTGCTGAAATTGTGACCCCGGGGCTTAGGGATTTTTTCAAAAAAATATTTTCCGCAGGTTAGATTTTCGAGGGCTTATTTCTTGTCCTGTGATAAAAAGCCTTCTGTTTCCATCGCCAAAGCTTTCAGGGGAGCCTTTGCAACTGGTTGGCACCATTTTTGAGTGAATTGCCAAAAGTCAGATTTTTGCTGAAATTGTGACCCCGGGGCTTAGGGACTTTTTCAAAAAAATATTTTCCGCCGGTTAAGTTGTTGAGGGCTGATTTCTTGTCCTGTGATAAAAAGCCTTCTGTTTCCATCGCCAAACCTTTCCGGGGAGCATTTGCAACTGGTTGGCACCATTTTTGAGTGAATTGCCAAAAGTCAGATTTTTGCTGAAATTGTGACCCCGGGGCTTAGGGATTTTTTCAAAAAAATATTTTCCGCCGGTTAAGTTGTTGAGGGCTGATTTCTTGTCCTGTGATAAAAAGCCTTCTGTTTTGACTGCCAAACCTTTCAGGGGAGCATTTGCAACATGCTGGCACCATTTTTGAGTGAATTGCCAAAAGTCAGATTTTTGCTGAAATTGTGACCCCGGGGCTTAGGGATTTTTTCAAAAAAATATTTTCCGCAGTTTAGGTTGTTGAGGGCTGATTTCTTGTCCTGTGATAAAAAGCCTACTGTTTCCATCGCCAAAGCTTTCAGGGGAGCATTTGCAACGTGTTGGCACCATTTTTGAGTGAATTGCCAAAAGTCAGATTTTTGCTGAAATTGTGACCCCGGGGTTTAGGGATTTTTTCAAAATAATATTTTCCGCAGGTTAGATTTTCGAGGGCTTATTTCTTGTCCTGTGATAAAAAGCCTTCTGTTTCCATCGCCAAAGCTTTCAGGGGAGGATTTGCAACCGGTTGGCACCATTTTTTAATGAATTGCCAAAAGTCAGATTTTTGCTGAAATTGTGACCCCGGGGCTTAGGGATTTTTTCAAAAAAATATTTTCCGCTGGTTAAGTTGTTGAGGGCTGATTTCTTGTCCTGTGATAAAAAGCCTTCTGTTTCCATCACCAAAGCTTTCAGGGGAACCTTTGCAACCTGCTAGCACCATTTTTGAGTGAATTGCCAAAAGTCAGATTTTTGCTGAAATTGTGACCCCGGGGCTTAGGGATTTTTTCAAAAAAATATTTTCCGCAGGTTAGATTTTCGAGGGCTTATTTCTTGTCCTGTGATAAAAAGCCTTCTGTTTCCATCGCCAAAGCTTTCAGGGGAGCCTTTGCAACTGGTTGGCACCATTTTTGAGTGAATTGCCAAAAGTCAGATTTTTGCTGAAATTGTGACCCCGGGGCTTAGGGATTTTTTCAAAAAAATATTTTCCGCCGGTTAAGTTGTTGAGGGCTGATTTCTTGTCCTGTGATAAAAAGCCTTCTGTTTCCATCGCCAAACCTTTCAGGGGAGCATTTGCAACGTGCTGGCACCATTTTTGAGTGAATTGCCAAAAGTCAGATTTTTGCTGAAATTGTGACCCCGGGGCTTAGGGATTTTTTCAAAAAAAAAATTTCCGCTGGTTAAGTTGTTGAGGGCTGATTTCTTGTCCTGTGATAAAAAGCCTTCTGTTTCCATCGCCAAAGCTTTCAGGGGAGGATTTGCAACCGGTTGGCACCATTTTTTAATGAATTGCCAAAAGTCAGATTTTTGCTGAAATTGTGACCCCGGGGCTTAGGGATTTTTTCAAAAAAATATTTTCCGCTGGTTAAGTTGTTGAGGGCTGATTTCTTGTCCTGTGATAAAAAGCCTTCTGTTTCCATCACCAAAGCTTTCAGGGGAGCCTTTGCAACCTGCTAGCACCATTTTTGAGTGAATTGCCAAAAGTCAGATTTTTGCTGAAATTGTGACCCCGGGGCTTAGGGATTTTTTCAAAAAAATATTTTCCGCAGGTTAGATTTTCGAGGGCTTATTTCTTGTCCTGTGATAAAAAGCCTTCTGTTTCCATCGCCAAAGCTTTCAGGGGAGCCTTTGCAACTGGTTGGCACCATTTTTGAGTGAATTGCCAAAAGTCAGATTTTTGCTGAAATTGTGACCCCGGGGCTTAGGGATTTTTTCAAAAAAATATTTTCCGCCGGTTAAGTTGTTGAGGGCTGATTTCTTGTCCTGTGATAAAAAGCCTTCAGTTTCGACTGCCAAACCTTTCAGGGGATCATTTGCAACCGGTTGGCACCATTTTTGATTGAATTGCCAAAAGTCAGATTTTTGCTGAAATTCTGACACCGGGGCTTAGGGATTTTTTCAAAAAAATATTTTCCGCCGGTTAATTTGTTGAGGGCTGATTTCTTGTCCTATGATAAAAAGCCTTCTGTTTCCATCGCCAAACCTTTCCGGGGAGCATTTGCAACTGGTTGGCACCATTTTTGAGTGAATTGCCAAAAGTCAGATTTTTGCTGAAATTGTGACCCCGGGGCTTAGGGATTTTTTCAAAAAAATATTTTCCGCAGGTTAGGTTTTCGAGGGCTGATTTCTTGTCCTGTGATAAAAAGCCTTCTGTTTCGACTGCCAAACCCTTCAGGGGAGCCTTTGCAACCTGCTAGCACCATTTTTGAGTGAATTGCCAAAAGTCAGATTTTTGCTGAAATTGTGACCCCGGGGCTTAGGGATTTTTTCAAAAAAATATTTTCCGCAGGTTAGATTTTTGAGGGCTTATTTCTTGTCCTGTGATAAAAAGCCTTCTGTTTCCATCGCCAAAGCTTTCAGGGGAGCCTTTGCAACCTGCTAGCACCATTTTTGAGTGAATTGCCAAAAGTCAGATTTTTGCTGAAATTGTGACCCCGGGGCTTAGGGATTTTTTCAAAAAAATATTTTCCGCAGGTTAGATTTTCGAGGGCTTATTTCTTGTCCTGTGATAAAAAGCCTTCTGTTTCCATCGCCAAAGCTTTCAGGGGAGCCTTTGCAACTGGTTGGCACCATTTTTGAGTGAATTGCCAAAAGTCAGATTTTTGCTGAAATTGTGACCCCGGGGCTTAGGGACTTTTTCAAAAAAATATTTTCCGCCGGTTAAGTTGTTGAGGGCTGATTTCTTGTCCTGTGATAAAAAGCCTTCTGTTTCCATCGCCAAACCTTTCCGGGGAGCATTTGCAACTGGTTGGCACCATTTTTGAGTGAATTGCCAAAAGTCAGATTTTTGCTGAAATTGTGACCCCGGGGCTTAGGGATTTTTTCAAAAAAATATTTTCCGCCGGTTAAGTTGTTGAGGGCTGATTTCTTGTCCTGTGATAAAAAGCCTTCTGTTTTGACTGCCAAACCTTTCAGGGGAGCATTTGCAACATGCTGGCACCATTTTTGAGTGAATTGCCAAAAGTCAGATTTTTGCTGAAATTGTGACCCCGGGGCTTAGGGATTTTTTCAAAAAAATATTTTCCGCAGTTTAGGTTGTTGAGGGCTGATTTCTTGTCCTGTGATAAAAAGCCTACTGTTTCCATCGCCAAAGCTTTCAGGGGAGCATTTGCAACGTGTTGGCACCATTTTTGAGTGAATTGCCAAAAGTCAGATTTTTGCTGAAATTGTGACCCCGGGGTTTAGGGATTTTTTCAAAATAATATTTTCCGCAGGTTAGATTTTCGAGGGCTTATTTCTTGTCCTGTGATAAAAAGCCTTCTGTTTCCATCGCCAAAGCTTTCAGGGGAGGATTTGCAACCGGTTGGCACCATTTTTTAATGAATTGCCAAAAGTCAGATTTTTGCTGAAATTGTGACCCCGGGGCTTAGGGATTTTTTCAAAAAAATATTTTCCGCTGGTTAAGTTGTTGAGGGCTGATTTCTTGTCCTGTGATAAAAAGCCTTCTGTTTCCATCACCAAAGCTTTCAGGGGAACCTTTGCAACCTGCTAGCACCATTTTTGAGTGAATTGCCAAAAGTCAGATTTTTGCTGAAATTGTGACCCCGGGGCTTAGGGATTTTTTCAAAAAAATATTTTCCGCAGGTTAGATTTTCGAGGGCTTATTTCTTGTCCTGTGATAAAAAGCCTTCTGTTTCCATCGCCAAAGCTTTCAGGGGAGCCTTTGCAACTGGTTGGCACCATTTTTGAGTGAATTGCCAAAAGTCAGATTTTTGCTGAAATTGTGACCCCGGGGCTTAGGGATTTTTTCAAAAAAATATTTTCCGCCGGTTAAGTTGTTGAGGGCTGATTTCTTGTCCTGTGATAAAAAGCCTTCTGTTTCCATCGCCAAACCTTTCAGGGGAGCATTTGCAACGTGCTGGCACCATTTTTGAGTGAATTGCCAAAAGTCAGATTTTTGCTGAAATTGTGACCCCGGGGCTTAGGGATTTTTTCAAAAAAAAAATTTCCGCTGGTTAAGTTGTTGAGGGCTGATTTCTTGTCCTGTGATAAAAAGCCTTCTGTTTCCATCGCCAAAGCTTTCAGGGGAGGATTTGCAACCGGTTGGCACCATTTTTTAATGAATTGCCAAAAGTCAGATTTTTGCTGAAATTGTGACCCCGGGGCTTAGGGATTTTTTCAAAAAAATATTTTCCGCTGGTTAAGTTGTTGAGGGCTGATTTCTTGTCCTGTGATAAAAAGCCTTCTGTTTCCATCACCAAAGCTTTCAGGGGAGCCTTTGCAACCTGCTAGCACCATTTTTGAGTGAATTGCCAAAAGTCAGATTTTTGCTGAAATTGTGACCCCGGGGCTTAGGGATTTTTTCAAAAAAATATTTTCCGCAGGTTAGATTTTCGAGGGCTTATTTCTTGTCCTGTGATAAAAAGCCTTCTGTTTCCATCGCCAAAGCTTTCAGGGGAGCCTTTGCAACTGGTTGGCACCATTTTTGAGTGAATTGCCAAAAGTCAGATTTTTGCTGAAATTGTGACCCCGGGGCTTAGGGATTTTTTCAAAAAAATATTTTCCGCCGGTTAAGTTGTTGAGGGCTGATTTCTTGTCCTGTGATAAAAAGCCTTCAGTTTCGACTGCCAAACCTTTCAGGGGATCATTTGCAACCGGTTGGCACCATTTTTGATTGAATTGCCAAAAGTCAGATTTTTGCTGAAATTCTGACACCGGGGCTTAGGGATTTTTTCAAAAAAATATTTTCCGCCGGTTAATTTGTTGAGGGCTGATTTCTTGTCCTATGATAAAAAGCCTTCTGTTTCCATCGCCAAACCTTTCCGGGGAGCATTTGCAACTGGTTGGCACCATTTTTGAGTGAATTGCCAAAAGTCAGATTTTTGCTGAAATTGTGACCCCGGGGCTTAGGGATTTTTTCAAAAAAATATTTTCCGCAGGTTAGGTTTTCGAGGGCTGATTTCTTGTCCTGTGATAAAAAGCCTTCTGTTTCGACTGCCAAACCCTTCAGGGGAGCCTTTGCAACCTGCTAGCACCATTTTTGAGTGAATTGCCAAAAGTCAGATTTTTGCTGAAATTGTGACCCCGGGGCTTAGGGATTTTTTCAAAAAAATATTTTCCGCAGGTTAGATTTTTGAGGGCTTATTTCTTGTCCTGTGATAAAAAGCCTTCTGTTTCCATCGCCAAAGCTTTCAGGGGAGCCTTTGCAACCTGCTAGCACCATTTTTGAGTGAATTGCCAAAAGTCAGATTTTTGCTGAAATTGTGACCCCGGGGCTTAGGGATTTTTTCAAAAAAATATTTTCCGCTGGTTAAGTTGTTGAGGGCTGATTTCTTGTCCTGTGATAAAAAGCCTTCTGTTTCCATCACCAAAGCTTTCAGGGGAGCCTTTGCAACCTGCTAGCACCATTTTTGAGTGAATTGCCAAAAGTCAGATTTTTGCTGAAATTGTGACCCCGGGGCTTAGGGATTTTTTCAAAAAAATATTTTCCGCCGGTTAAGTTGTTGAGGGCTGATTTCTTGTCCTGTGATAAAAAGCCTTCAGTTTCGACTGCCAAACCTTTCAGGGGATCATTTGCAACCGGTTGGCACCATTTTTGAGTGAATTGCCAAAAGTCAGATTTTTGCTGAAATTGTGACCCCGGGGCTTAGGGATTTTTTCAAAAAAATATTTTCCGCCGGTTAAGTTGTTGAGGGCTGATTTCTTGTCCTGTGATAAAAAGCCTTCAGTTTCGACTGCCAAACCTTTCAGGGGATCATTTGCAACCGGTTGGCACCATTTTTGAGTGAATTGCCAAAAGTCAGATTTTTGCTGAAATTGTGACACCGGGGCTTAGGGATTTTTTCAAAAAAATATTTTCCGCCGGTTAATTTGTTGAGGGCTGATTTCTTGTCCTATGATAAAAAGCCTTCTGTTTCCATCACCAAACCTTTCCGGGGAGCATTTGCAACTGGTTGGCACCATTTTTGAGTGAATTGCCAAAAGTCAGATTTTTGCTGAAATTGTGACCCCGGGGCTTAGGGATTTTTTCAAAAAAATATTTTCCGCCGGTTAAGTTGTTGAGGGCTGATTTCTTGTCCTGTGATAAAAAGCCTTCAGTTTCGACTGCCAAACCTTTCAGGGGATCATTTGCAACCGGTTGGCACCATTTTTGAGTGAATTGCCAAAAGTCAGATTTTTGCTGAAATTGTGACCCCGGGGCTTAGGGATTTTTTCAAAAAAATATTTTCCGCCGGTTAAGTTGTTGAGGGCTGATTTCTTGTCCTGTGATAAAAAGCCTTCAGTTTCGACTGCCAAACCTTTCAGGGGATCATTTGCAACCGGTTGGCACCATTTTTGAGTGAATTGCCAAAAGTCAGATTTTTGCTGAAATTGTGACACCGGGGCTTAGGGATTTTTTCAAAAAAATATTTTCCGCCGGTTAATTTGTTGAGGGCTGATTTCTTGTCCTATGATAAAAAGCCTTCTGTTTCCATCACCAAACCTTTCCGGGGAGCATTTGCAACTGGTTGGCACCATTTTTGAGTGAATTGCCAAAAGTCAGATTTTTGCTGAAATTGTGACCCCGGGGCTTAGGGATTTTTTCAAAAAAAAAATTTCCGCAGTTTAGGTTTTCGAGGGCTGATTTCTTGTCCTGTGATAAAAAGCCTTCTGTTTCGACTGCCAAACCCTTCAGGGGAGCCTTTGCAACCTGCTAGCACCATTTTTGAGTGATTACCAAAAGTCAGATTTTTGCTGAAATTGTGACCCCGGGGCTTAGGGATTTTTTCAAAAAAATATTTTCCGCAGGTTAGGTTTTCGAGGGCTGATTTCTTGTCCTGTGATAAAAATCCTTCTGTTTCCATCGCCAAAGCTTTCAGGGGAGCCTTTGCAACCTGCTAGCACCATTTTTGAGTGAATTCCCAAAAGTCAGATTTTTGCTGAAATTGTGACCCCGGGGCTTAGGGATTTTTTCAAAAAAATATTTTCCGCCGGTTAAGTTGTTGAGGGCTGATTTCTTGTCCTGTGATAAAAAGCCTTCTGTTTCGACTGCCAAACATTTCAGGGGATCATTTGCAACCGGTTGGCACCATTTTTGAGTGAATTGCCAAAAGTCAGATTTTTGCTGAAATTGTGACCCCGGGGCTTAGGGATTTTTTCAAAAAAATATTTTCCGCCGGTTAAGTTGTTGAGGGCTGATTTCTTGTCCTGTGATAAAAAGCCTTCTGTTTCCATCGCCAAACCTTTCAGGGGAGCATTTGCAACCTGCTAGCACCATTTTTGAGCGAATTGCCAAAAGTCAGATTTTTGCTGAAATTGTGACCCCGGGGCTTAGGGATTTTTTCAAAAAAATATTTTCCGCAGGTTAGGTTGTTGAGGGCTGATTTCTTGTCCTGTGATAAAAAGCCTTCTGTTTCCATCGCCAAACCTTTCCGGGGAGCATTTGCAACTGGTTGGCACCATTTTTGAGTGAATTGCCAAAAGTCAGATTTTTGCTGAAATTGTGACCCCGGGGCTTAGGGATTTTTTCAAAAAAATATTTTCCGCAGGTTAGGTTTTCGAGGGCTGATTTCTTGTCCTGTGATAAAAAGCCTTCTGTTTCGACTGCCAAACCCTTCAGGGGAGCCTTTGCAACCTGCTAGCACCATTTTTGAGTGAATTGCCAAAAGTCAGATTTTTGCTGAAATTGTGACCCCGGGGCTTAGGGATTTTTTCAAAAAAATATTTTCCGCAGGTTAGATTTTTGAGGGCTTATTTCTTGTCCTGTGATAAAAAGCCTTCTGTTTCCATCGCCAAAGCTTTCAGGGGATCATTTGCAACCGGTTGGCACCATTTTTGAGTGAATTGCCAAAAGTCAGATTTTTGCTGAAATTGTGACCCCGGGGCTTAGGGATTTTTTCAAAAAAATATTTTCCGCCGGTTAAGTTGTTGAGGGCTGATTTCTTGTCCTGTGATAAAAAGCCTTCAGTTTCGACTGCCAAACCTTTCAGGGGATCATTTGCAACCGGTTGGCACCATTTTTGAGTGAATTGCCAAAAGTCAGATTTTTGCTGAAATTGTGACACCGGGGCTTAGGGATTTTTTCAAAAAAATATTTTCCGCCGGTTAATTTGTTGAGGGCTGATTTCTTGTCCTATGATAAAAAGCCTTCTGTTTCCATCACCAAACCTTTCCGGGGAGCATTTGCAACTGGTTGGCACCATTTTTGAGTGAATTGCCAAAAGTCAGATTTTTGCTGAAATTGTGACCCCGGGGCTTAGGGATTTTTTCAAAAAAAAAATTTCCGCAGTTTAGGTTTTCGAGGGCTGATTTCTTGTCCTGTGATAAAAAGCCTTCTGTTTCGACTGCCAAACCCTTCAGGGGAGCCTTTGCAACCTGCTAGCACCATTTTTGAGTGATTACCAAAAGTCAGATTTTTGCTGAAATTGTGACCCCGGGGCTTAGGGATTTTTTCAAAAAAATATTTTCCGCAGGTTAGGTTTTCGAGGGCTGATTTCTTGTCCTGTGATAAAAATCCTTCTGTTTCCATCGCCAAAGCTTTCAGGGGAGCCTTTGCAACCTGCTAGCACCATTTTTGAGTGAATTCCCAAAAGTCAGATTTTTGCTGAAATTGTGACCCCGGGGCTTAGGGATTTTTTCAAAAAAATATTTTCCGCCGGTTAAGTTGTTGAGGGCTGATTTCTTGTCCTGTGATAAAAAGCCTTCAGTTTCGACTGCCAAACCTTTCAGGGGATCATTTGCAACCGGTTGGCACCATTTTTGATTGAATTGCCAAAAGTCAGATTTTTGCTGAAATTCTGACACCGGGGCTTAGGGATTTTTTCAAAAAAATATTTTCCGCCGGTTAATTTGTTGAGGGCTGATTTCTTGTCCTATGATAAAAAGCCTTCTGTTTCCATCGCCAAACCTTTCCGGGGAGCATTTGCAACTGGTTGGCACCATTTTTGAGTGAATTGCCAAAAGTCAGATTTTTGCTGAAATTGTGACCCCGGGGCTTAGGGATTTTTTCAAAAAAATATTTTCCGCAGGTTAGGTTTTCGAGGGCTGATTTCTTGTCCTGTGATAAAAAGCCTTCTGTTTCGACTGCCAAACCCTTCAGGGGAGCCTTTGCAACCTGCTAGCACCATTTTTGAGTGAATTGCCAAAAGTCAGATTTTTGCTGAAATTGTGACCCCGGGGCTTAGGGATTTTTTCAAAAAAATATTTTCCGCAGGTTAGGTTGTTGAGGGCTGATTTCTTGTCCTGTGATAAAAAGCCTTCTGTTTCCATCGCCAAACCTTTCCGGGGAGCATTTGCAACTGGTTGGCACCATTTTTGAGTGAATTGCCAAAAGTCAGATTTTTGCTGAAATTGTGACCCCGGGGCTTAGGGATTTTTTCAAAAAAATATTTTCCGCAGGTTAGGTTTTCGAGGGCTGATTTCTTGTCCTGTGATAAAAAGCCTTCTGTTTCGACTGCCAAACCCTTCAGGGGAGCCTTTGCAACCTGCTAGCACCATTTTTGAGTGAATTGCCAAAAGTCAGATTTTTGCTGAAATTGTGACCCCGGGGCTTAGGGATTTTTTCAAAAAAATATTTTCCGCAGGTTAGATTTTTGAGGGCTTATTTCTTGTCCTGTGATAAAAAGCCTTCTGTTTCCATCGCCAAAGCTTTCAGGGGAGCCTTTGCAACCTGCTAGCACCATTTTTGAGTGAATTGCCAAAAGTCAGATTTTTGCTGAAATTGTGACCCCGGGGCTTAGGGATTTTTTCAAAAAAATATTTTCCGCCGGTTAAGTTGTTGAGGGCTGATTTCTTGTCCTATGATAAAAAGCCTTCTGTTTCCATCGCCAAACCTTTCCGGGGAGCATTTGCAACTGGTTGGCACCATTTTTGAGTGAATTGCCAAAAGTCAGATTTTTGCTGAAATTGTGACCCCGGGGCTTAGGGATTTTTTCAAAAAAATATTTTCCGCCGGTTAAGTTGTTGAGGGCTGATTTCTTGTCCTGTGATAAAAAGCCTTCAGTTTCGACTGCCAAACCTTTCAGGGGATCATTTGCAACCGGTTGGCACCATTTTTGAGTGAATTGCCAAAAGTCAGATTTTTGCTGAAATTGTGACCCCGGGGCTTAGGGATTTTTTCAAAAAAAATATTTTCCGCAGTTTAGGTTTTCGAGGGCTGATTTCTTGTCCTGTGATAAAAAGCCTTCTGTTTCGACTGCCAAACCCTTCAGGGGAGCCTTTGCAACCTGCTAGCACCATTTTTGAGTGATTACCAAAAGTCAGATTTTTGCTGAAATTGTGACCCCGGGGCTTAGGGATTTTTTCAAAAAAATATTTTCCGCAGGTTAGGTTTTCAAGGGCTGATTTCTTGTCCTGTGATAAAAATCCTTCTGTTTCCATCGCCAAAGCTTTCAGGGGAGCCTTTGCAACCTGCTAGCACCATTTTTGAGTGAATTCCCAAAAGTCAGATTTTTGCTGAAATTGTGACCCCGGGGCTTAGGGATTTTTTCAAAAAAATATTTTCCGCCGGTTAAGTTGTTGAGGGCTGATTTCTTGTCCTGTGATAAAAAGCCTTCAGTTTCGACTGCCAAACCTTTCAGGGGATCATTTGCAACCGGTTGGCACCATTTTTGATTGAATTGCCAAAAGTCAGATTTTTGCTGAAATTCTGACACCGGGGCTTAGGGATTTTTTCAAAAAAATATTTTCCGCCGGTTAATTTGTTGAGGGCTGATTTCTTGTCCTATGATAAAAAGCCTTCTGTTTCCATCGCCAAACCTTTCCGGGGAGCATTTGCAACTGGTTGGCACCATTTTTGAGTGAATTGCCAAAAGTCAGATTTTTGCTGAAATTGTGACCCCGGGGCTTAGGGATTTTTTCAAAAAAATATTTTCCGCAGGTTAGGTTTTCGAGGGCTGATTTCTTGTCCTGTGATAAAAAGCCTTCTGTTTCGACTGCCAAACCCTTCAGGGGAGCCTTTGCAACCTGCTAGCACCATTTTTGAGTGAATTGCCAAAAGTCAGATTTTTGCTGAAATTGTGACCCCGGGGCTTAGGGATTTTTTCAAAAAAATATTTTCCGCAGGTTAGATTTTTGAGGGCTTATTTCTTGTCCTGTGATAAAAAGCCTTCTGTTTCCATCGCCAAAGCTTTCAGGGGAGCCTTTGCAACCTGCTAGCACCATTTTTGAGTGAATTGCCAAAAGTCAGATTTTTGCTGAAATTGTGACCCCGGGGCTTAGGGATTTTTTCAAAAAAATATTTTCCGCCGGTTAAGTTGTTGAGGGCTGATTTCTTGTCCTATGATAAAAAGCCTTCTGTTTCCATCGCCAAACCTTTCCGGGGAGCATTTGCAACTGGTTGGCACCATTTTTGAGTGAATTGCCAAAAGTCAGATTTTTGCTGAAATTGTGACCCCAGGGCTTAGGGATTTCTTCAAAAAAATATTTTCCGCCGGTTAAGTTGTTGAGGGCTGATTTCTTGTCCTGTGATAAAAAGCCTTCAGTTTCGACTGCCAAACCTTTCAGGGGATCATTTGCAACCGGTTGGCACCATTTTTGAGTGAATTGCCAAAAGTCAGATTTTTGCTGAAATTGTGACACCGGGGCTTAGGGATTTTTTCAAAAAAATATTTTCCGCCGGTTAATTTGTTGAGGGCTGATTTCTTGTCCTATGATAAAAAGCCTTCTGTTTCCATCGCCAAACCTTTCCGGGGAGCATTTGCAACTGGTTGGCACCATTTTTGAGTGAATTGCCAAAAGTCAGATTTTTGCTGAAATTGTGACACCCGGGGCTTAGGGATTTTTTCAAAAAAATATTTTCCGCAGTTTAGGTTTTCGAGGGCTGATTTCTTGTCCTGTGATAAAAAGCCTTCTGTTTCGACTGCCAAACCCTTCAGGGGAGCCTTTGCAACCTGCTAGCACCATTTTTGAGTGATTACCAAAAGTCAGATTTTTGCTGAAATTGTGACCCCGGGGCTTAGGGATTTTTTCAAAAAAATATTTTCCGCAGGTTAGGTTTTCGAGGGCTGATTTCTTGTCCTGTGATAAAAATCCTTCTGTTTCCATCGCCAAAGCTTTCAGGGGAGCCTTTGCAACCTGCTAGCACCATTTTTGAGTGAATTCCCAAAAGTCAGATTTTTGCTGAAATTGTGACCCCGGGGCTTAGGGGTTTTTTCAAAAAAATATTTTCCGCCGGTTAAGTTGTTGAGGGCTGATTTCTTGTCCTGTGATAAAAAGCCTTCAGTTTCGACTGCCAAACCTTTCAGGGGATCATTTGCAACCGGTTGGCACCATTTTTGAGTGAATTGCCAAAAGTCAGATTTTTGCTGAAATTGTGACACCGGGGCTTAGGGATTTTTTCAAAAAAATATTTTCCGCCGGTTAATTTGTTGAGGGCTGATTTCTTGTCCTATGATAAAAAGCCTTCTGTTTCCATCGCCAAACCTTTCCGGGGAGCATTTGCAACTGGTTGGCACCATTTTTGAGTGAATTGCCAAAAGTCAGATTTTTGCTGAAATTGTGACCCCGGGGCTTAGGGATTTTTTTCAAAAAAATATTTTCCGCCGGTTAAGTTGTTGAGGGCTGATTTCTTGTCCTGTGCTAAAAAGCCTTCTGTTTCGACTGCCAAACCTTTCAGGGGAGCATTTGCAACATGCTGGCACCATTTTTGAGTGAATTGCCAAAAGTCAGATTTTTGCTGAAATTGTGACCCCGGGGCTTAGGGATTTTTTCAAAAAAATATTTTCCGCAGGTTAGATTTTTGAGGGCTTATTTCTTGTCCTGTGATAAAAAGCCTTCTGTTTCCATCGCCAAAGCTTTCAGGGGAGCCTTTGCAACCTGCTAGCACCATTTTTGAGTGAATTGCCAAAAGTCAGATTTTTGCTGAAATTGTGACCCCGGGGCTTAGGGATTTTTTCAAAAAAATATTTTCTGCAGGTTAGATTTTCGAGGGCTTATTTCTTGTCCTGTGATAAAAAGCCTTCTGTTTCCATCGCCAAAGCTTTCAGGGGAGCCTTTGCAACTGGTTGGCACCATTTTTGAGTGAATTGCCAAAAGTCAGATTTTTGCTGAAATTGTGACCCCGGGGCTTAGGGATTTTTTCAAAAAAATATTTTCCGCCGGTTAAGTTGTTGAGGGCTGATTTCTTCTCCTGTCATAAAAAGCCTTCTGTTTCCGTCGCCAAAGCTTTCAGGGGAGCATTTGCAACGTGCTGGCACCATTTTTGAGTGAATTGCCAAAAGTCAGATTTTTACTGAAATTGTGACCCCGGGGCTTAGGGATTTTTTCAAAAAAATATTTTCCGCCGGTTAATTTGTTGAGGGCTGATTTCTTGTCCTATGATAAAAAGCCTTCTGTTTCAACTGCCAAAGCTTTCAGGGGAGCATTTGTAACCTGCTAGCACCATTTTTGAGTGAATTGCCAAAAGTCAGATTTTTGCTGAAATTGTGACCCCGGGGCTTAGGGATTTTTTCAAAAAAATATTTTCCGCCGGTTAATTTGTTGAGGGCTGATTTCTTGTCCTATGATAAAAAGCCTTCTGTTTCCATCGCCAAACCTTTCCGGGGAGCATTTGCAACTGGTTGGCACCATTTTTGAGTGAATTGCCAAAAGTCAGATTTTTGCTGAAATTGTGACCCCGGGGCTTAGGGATTTTTTCAAAAAAATATTTTCCGCCGGTTAAGTTGTTGAGGGCTGATTTCTTGTCCTGTGATAAAAAGCCTCCAGTTTCGACTGCCAAACCTTTCAGGGGATCAATTGCAACCGGTTGGCACCATTTTTGAGTGAATTGCCAAAAGTCAGATTGTTGCTGAAATTGTGACACCCGGGGCTTAGGGATTTTTTCAAAAAAATATTTTCCGCCGGTTAATTTGTTGAGGGCTGATTTCTTGTCCTATGATAAAAAGCCTTCTGTTTCCATCGCCAAACCTTTCCGGGGAGCATTTGCAACTGGTTGGCACGATTTTTGAGTGAATTGCCAAAAGTCAGATTTTTGCTGAAATTGTGACCCCGGGGCTTAGGGATTTTTTCAAAAAAATATTTTCCGCCGGTTAAGTTGTTGAGGGCTGATTTCTTGTCCTGTGATAAAAAGCCTCCAGTTTCGACTGCCAAACCTTTCAGGGGATCATTTGCAACCGGTTGGCACCATTTTTGAGTGAATTGCCAAAAGTCAGATTGTTGCTGAAATTGTGACACCCGGGGCTTAGGGATTTTTTCAAAAAAATATTTTCCGCCGGTTAATTTGTTGAGGGCTGATTTCTTGTCCTATGATAAAAAGCCTTCTGTTTCCATCGCCAAACCTTTCCGGGGAGCATTTGCAACTGGTTGGCACCATTTTTGAGTGATTTGCCAAAAGTCAGATTTTTGCTGAAATTGTGACCCCGGGGCTTAGGGATTTTTTCAAAAAAATCTTTTCCGCAGTTTAGGTTTTCGAGGGCTGATTTCTTGTCCTATGATAAAAAGCCTTCTGTTTCGACTGCCAAACCCTTCAGGGGAGCATTTGCAACCGGTTGGCACCATTTTTGAGTGAATTGCCAAAAGTCAGATTGTTGCTGAAATTGTGACACCCGGGGCTTAGGGATTTTTTCAAAAAAATATTTTCCGCCGGTTAAGTTGTTGAGGGCTGATTTCTTGTCCTGTGATAAAAAGCCTTCTGTTTCAACTGCCAAAGCTTTCAGGGGAGCATTTGCAACCTGCTAGCACCATTTTTGAGTGAATTGCCAAAAGTCAGATTTTTGCTGAAATTGTGACCCCGGGGCTTAGGGATTTTTTCAAAAAAATATTTTCCGCCGGTTAAGTTGTTGAGGGCTGATTTCTTCTCCTGTGATAAAAAGCCTTCTGTTTCTACTGCCAAACCTTTCAGGGGATCATTTGCAACCGGTTGGCAACATTTTTGAGTGAATTGCCAAAAGTCAGATTTTTGCTGAAATAGTGACCCCGGGGCTTAGGGATTTTTTCAAAAAAATATTTTCCACAGGTTAGATTTTCGAGGGCTTATTTCTTGTCCTGTGATAAAAAGCCTTCTGTTTCCATCGCCAAAGCTTTCAGGGGAGCATTTGCAACCTGCTGGCACCATTTTTGAGTGAATTGCCAAAAGTCAGATTTTTGCTGAAATTGTGACCCCGGGGTTTAGGGATTTTTTCAAAAAAATATTTTCTGCAGGTTAGATTTTCGAGGGCTTATTTCTTGTCCTGTGATAAAAAGCCTTCTGTTTCCATCGCCAAAGCTTTCAGGGGAGCCTTTGCAACCTGCTAGCACCATTTTTGAGTGAATTGCCAAAAGTCAGATTTTTGCTGAAATTGTGACCCCGGGGCTTAGGGATTTTTTCAAAAAAATATTTTCCGCCGGTTAAGTTGTTGAGGGCTGATTTCTTGTCCTGTGATAAAAAGCCTTCTGTTTCGACTGCCAAACCTTTCAGGGGATCATTTGCAACCGGTTGGCACCATTTTTGAGTGAATTGCCAAAAGTCAGATTTTTCCTGAAATTGTGACCCCGGGGCTTAGGGATTTTTTGGAAAAAAAAAAATTTCCGCCGGTTAAGTTGTTGAGGGCTGATTTCTTGTCCTGTGATAAAAAGCCTTCTGTTTCCATCGCCAAAGCTTTCAGGGGAGCCTTTGCAACTGGTTGGCACCATTTTTGAGTGAATTGCCAAAAGTCAGATTTTTGCTGAAATTGTGACCCCGGGGCTTAGGGATTTTTTCAAAAAAATATTTTCCGCCGGTTAAGTTGTTGAGGGCTGATTTCTTGTCCTGTGATAAAAAGCCTTCTGTTTCCATCGCCAAACCTTTCAGGGGAGCATTTGCAACGTGCTGGCACCATTTTTGAGTGAATTGCCAAAAGTCAGATTTTTGCTGAAATTGTGACCCCGGGGCTTAGGGATTTTTTCAAAAAAATATTTTCCGCCGGTTAAGTTGTTGAGGGCTGATTTCTTGTCCTATGATAAAAAGCCTTCTGTTTCCATCGCCAAACCTTTCCGGGGAGCATTTGCAACTGGTTGGCACCATTTTTGAGTGAATTGCCAAAAGTCAGATTTTTGCTGAAATTGTGACCCCGGGGCTTAGGGATTTTTTCAAAAAAATATTTTCCGCCGGTTAAGTTGTTGAGGGCTGATTTCTTGTCCTGTGATAAAAAGCCTTCAGTTTCGACTACCAAACCTTTCAGGGGATCTTTTGCAACCGGTTGGCACCATTTTTGAGTGAATTGCCAAAAGTCAGATTTTTGCTGAAATTGTGACCCCGGGGCTTAGGGATTTTTTCAAAAAAATATTTTCCGCCGGTTAAGTTGTTGAGGGCTGATTTCTTGTCCTATGATAAAAAGCCTTCTGTTTCCATCGCCAAACCTTTCCGGGGAGCATTTGCAACTGGTTGGCACCATTTTTGAGTGAATTGCCAAAAGTCAGATTTTTGCTGAAATTGTGACCCCGGGGCTTAGGGATTTTTTCAAAAAAATATTTTCCGCCGGTTAAGTTGTTGAGGGCTGATTTCTTGTCCTGTGATAAAAAGCCTTCTGTTTTGACTGCCAAACCTTTCAGGGGAGCATTTGCAACATGCTGGCACCATTTTTGAGTGAATTGCCAAAAGTCAGATTTTTGCTGAAATTGTGACCCCGGGGCTTAGGGATTTTTTCAAAAAAATATTTTCCGCAGTTTAGGTTGTTGAGGGCTGATTTCTTGTCCTGTGATAAAAAGCCTTCTGTTTCCATCGCCAAAGCTTTCAGGGGAGCATTTGCAACTGGTTGGCACCATTTTTGAGTGAATTGCCAAAAGTCAGATTTTTGCTGAAATTGTGACCCCGGGGTTTAGGGATTTTTTCAAAATAATATTTTCCGCAGGTTAGATTTTCGAGGGCTTATTTCTTGTCCTGTGATAAAAAGCCTTCTGTTTCCATTGCCAAAGCTTTCAGGGGAGCCTTTGCAACTGGTTGGCACCATTTTTGAGTGAATTGCCAAAAGTCAGATTTTTGCTGAAATTGTGACCCCAGGGCTTAGGGATTTTTTCAAAAAAATATTTTCCGCAGGTTAGATTTTCGAGGGCTTATTTCTTGTCCGGTGATAAAAAGCCTTCTGTTTCCATCGCCAAAGCTTTCAGGGGAGCCTTTGCAACCTGCTAGCACCATTTTTGAGTGAATTGCCAAAAGTCAGATTTTTGCTGAAATTGTGACCCCGGGGCTTAGGGATTTTTTCAAAAAAATATTTTCCGCCGGTTAATTTGTTGAGGGCTGATTTCTTGTCCTATGATTAAAAGCCTTCTGTTTCCATCGCCAAAGCTTTCAGGGGAGCATTTGCAACGTGTTGGCACCATTTTTGAGTGAATTGCCAAAAGTCAGATTTTTGCTGAAATTGTGACCCCGGGGCTTAGGGATTTTTTCAAAAAAATATTTTCCGCCGGTTAAGTTGTTGAGGGCTCATTTCTTGTCCTGTGATAAAAAGCCTTCAGTTTCGACTGCCAAACCTTTCAGGGGATCTTTTGCAACCGGTTGGCACCATTTTTGAGTGAATTGCCAAAAGTCAGATTTTTGCTGAAATTGTGACACCGGGGCTTAGGGATTTTTTCAAAAAAATATTTTCCGCCGGTTAAGTTGTTGAGGGCTGATTTCTTGTCCTATGATAAAAAGCCTTCTGTTTCCATCGCCAAACCTTTCCGGGGAGCATTTGCAACTGGTTGGCACCATTTTTGAGTGAATTGCCAAAAGTCAGATTTTTGCTGAAATTGTGACCCCGGGGCTTAGGGATTTTTTCAAAAAAATATTTTCCGCCGGTTAAGTTGTTGAGGGCTGATTTCTTATCCTGTGATAAAAAGCCTTCTGTTTCCATCGCCAAACCTTTCAGGGGAGCATTTGCAACGTGCTGGCACCATTTTTGAGTGAATTGCCAAAAGTCAGATTTTTGCTGAAATTGTGACCCCGGGGCTTAGGGATTTTTTCAAAAAAATATTTTCCGCCGGTTAAGTTGTTGAGGGCTGATTTCTTGTCCTATGATAAAAAGCCTTCTGTTTCCATCGCCAAACCTTTCCGGGGAGCATTTGCAACTGGTTGGCACCATTTTTGAGTGAATTGCCAAAAGTCAGATTTTTGCTGAAATTGTGACCCCGGGGCTTAGGGATTTTTTCAAAAAAATATTTTCCGCCGGTTAAGTTGTTGAGGGCTGATTTCTTGTCCTGTGATAAAAAGCCTTCAGTTTCGACTACCAAACCTTTCAGGGGATCTTTTGCAACCGGTTGGCACCATTTTTGACTGAATTGCCAAAAGTCAGATTTTTGCTGAAATTGTGACCCCGGGGCTTAGGGATTTTTTCAAAAAAATATTTTCCGCCGGTTAAGTTGTTGAGGGCTGATTTCTTGTCCTATGATAAAAAGCCTTCTGTTTCCATCGCCAAACCTTTCCGGGGAGCATTTGCAACTGGTTGGCACCATTTTTGAGTGAATTGCCAAAAGTCAGATTTTTGCTGAAATTGTGACCCCGGGGCTTAGGGATTTTTTCAAAAAAATATTTTCCGCCGGTTAAGTTGTTGAGGGCTGATTTCTTGTCCTGTGATAAAAAGCCTTCTGTTTTGACTGCCAAACCTTTCAGGGGAGCATTTGCAACATGCTGGCACCATTTTTGAGTGAATTGCCAAAAGTCAGATTTTTGCTGAAATTGTGACCCCGGGGCTTAGGGATTTTTTCAAAAAAATATTTTCCGCCGGTTAAGTTGTTGAGGGCTGATTTCTTGTCCTGTGATAAAAAGCCTTCTGTTTCCATCGCCAAACCTTTCAGGGGAGCATTTGCAACGTGCTGGCACCATTTTTGAGTGAATTGCCAAAAGTCAGATTTTTGCTGAAATTGTGACCCCGGGGCTTAGGGATTTTTTCAAAAAAATATTTTCCGCCGGTTAAGTTGTTGAGGGCTGATTTCTTGTCCTATGATAAAAAGCCTTCTGTTTCCATCGCCAAACCTTTCCGGGGAGCATTTGCAACTGGTTGGCACCATTTTTGAGTGAATTGCCAAAAGTCAGATTTTTGCTGAAATTGTGACCCCGGGGCTTAGGGATTTTTTCAAAAAAATATTTTCCGCCGGTTAAGTTGTTGAGGGCTGATTTCTTGTCCTGTGATAAAAAGCCTTCTGTTTTGACTGCCAAACCTTTCAGGGGAGCATTTGCAACATGCTGGCACCATTTTTGAGTGAATTGCCAAAAGTCAGATTTTTGCTGAAATTGTGACCCCGGGGCTTAGGGATTTTTTCAAAAAAATATTTTCCGCTGGTTAAGTTGTTGAGGGCTGATTTCTTGTCCTGTGATAAAAAGCCTTCTGTTTCCATCACCAAAGCTTTCAGGGGAGCCTTTGCAACCTGCTAGCACCATTTTTGAGTGAATTGCCAAAAGTCAGATTTTTGCTGAAATTGTGACCCCCGGGGCTTAGGGATTTTTTCAAAAAAATATTTTCCGCAGGTTAGATTTTCGAGGGCTTATTTCTTGTCCTGTGATAAAAAGCCTTCTGTTTCCATTGCCAAAGCTTTCAGGGGAGCCTTTGCAACTGGTTGGCACCATTTTTGAGTGAATTGCCAAAAGTCAGATTTTTGCTGAAATTGTGACCCCGGGGCTTAGGGATTTTTTCAAAAAAATATTTTCCGCAGGTTAGATTTTTGAGGGCTTATTTCTTGTCCTGTGATAAAAAGCCTTCTGTTTCCATCGCCAAAGCTTTCAGGGGAGCCTTTGCAACCTGCTAGCACCATTTTTGAGTGAGTTGCCAAAAGTCAGATTTTTGCTGAAATTGTGACCCCGGGGCTTAGGGATTTTTTCAAAAAAATATTTTCCGCTGGTTAAGTTGTTGAGGGCTGATTTCTTGTCCTGTGATAAAAAGCCTTCTGTTTCCATCACCAAAGCTTTCAGGGGAGCCTTTGCAACCTGCTAGCACCATTT